>NW_027212937.1:0-64734 GCF_030788295.1 Drosophila virilis | reverse complement strand
CCCAGTGCCGCCTATGGTCACCAGCAGCAGCCGCAAAATCCTCAGTCCGTGCTATGGGGACAGCCGAGCATGCAGCACAGCCGACGGCATTCACCACGCCCTCCTGGGCACCAGCAGCCGCAAAATCTGCAGCCTCGTCTATGGGGGCAGCAAGCAGCAGCGGTGTCTATAGGAGCCTCCATGCCTCCTATGACCCCAGCAGCCAGCAGAGCAAAATCCTCGGTCCGTCCTATGGGAACAGCCGAGCACGCAGCAACAGCTGACGGCATCCACCACGCCCTTATTTGGGCACCAGCAGCAACCGCAAAATCCGCAGCCTCCCCATGGGGGCAGCAGCACCAGCAGCGATGGTCTATTGGAGCCTCCAATGCCTCCTATGGCCACCAGCAGCAGCCGCAAAATCCCGGTCCGTCCTATGGGACAGCTGAGCACGCAGCAGCAACAGCCGGCGGCATCCCACCACGCCCTCATCTGGGCACCAGCAGCAGCCGCAAAATCCGCAGCCTCTCCTATGGGAGCAGCAGAACCAGCAGCAAAGGTCAATAGGAGCCTCCAGTGCCGCCTATGGATACCAGGAGCAGTCGCAAAATCCTCAGTCAGTGCTATGGGGACAGCCGAGCATGCAGCAACAGCCGACGGCATCCACCACCACGCCCTTATTGGGCACCTGCAACGCCCGCTAAATCCGCAGCCTGTCCTTATGGGGCAGCAAGCACAGCAGCGATGGTTGATAGGAGCCTCCTATGGCCACCAGCAACGCCCGCTAAATCTGCAGCCTGTCCTGCGAGAACAGCCGAACGTGCAACAGCAGCCGACGGCAGCCGCCACGCCCACCTACGGGCACATGCACAAGCTGCAAATTGCACAAACTGTACCTGAGTACAGGCAGACACAACAGCATCAGTCGACGGCGTCCTCACTGGACTCCCTTGACACTAAAAAGCAGCCCCTTATTGATCATCCAGTCCTTAAGGGGCAGCAGCTTCTCCAGCAATGGGACATTGTGGTCAAAACGGCCTCCCTTGGCCAGACGCAGCGACTCCAAATTGAGCAGAATGCCCAGCCGGACACGCATCTGCACAACACGCACCGCACGACGGTGGTCACTACGGCAAATAAATGCCACCAAATCCAGCTGAAAATGGCACAAACTGCCAAATTGGAGCGGCGACAAGATGCAGGCGTAGGATGACTACCCAGAGGCCATCTATCCAGCCCAGCAGACGCCGTACCTGCAATAAAAACAGAAAAGTTAAAAAATGCAAATTGCAAAAAATGCCATGTATCCACTTACCTGCACAAATGGACCAGCGAATGCGTCAGCGGCCTGCTCAGCACACACGGAAGCCGGCGAAACGTCATCCACTCGACGCCGAGTGGCCAGACACAGCGCCACCCGTACGTGCAAAAATGATGCAGCGCAGGCTGCATATCACTCCGCCCTCGGGCAAAAACAGGCGCGATAACACGGCGATCCGCTATCCATGGATCCTGGGTGTGTGGATGGTGTTGCTCATTGCCAGTCATCCGCTCCAGCAGCTGAAGTCATGCCCTTCCATAGCGATGCAACTTCCAGCAGATGTAGCGGCAGCCATCACGCAATGCAAATTGCAAATTTATGCGACAATAAGCCGGCCAGGTACCAGGTGGAGGCCAATTGTCCACCGCAAGGCCAGAGGCAGGCGGCCAGCGCATCGTAAGGCGGTGCGATATAAATAAATTAATCAATTAGATTATTTAGCCATAAAATTGTTAAAATTTAAATTTTTGTCCACTCACATGTACTTAGCGTGCCCAATTGTACTTATGTTATTCTTGCCATTCACACGACAGCATTGCCAGCTGATCGTGCAGAAATTTCCCCCAGCGAACTGACCTACGACAATAATGTTAATCGAACAGAGTCTGTTATGTTATGTTATGTCCAAATGTAGGTCAGTCGAGATTAAATGTTAAATGTATCTCCCCCGTCATGTCGCTCTCCACCTTGCAAACTGGAGATCGTTGCATAGTTTTAAGTGCTCCCATAAATGTTCTAAAATTTCTGTTTGCAAAACTATATGTAGAAATGAGCAACAATAAAAATCTCTCTGTGGCGGTCGTGGCGAGCGGACGTGTTTGCGGACAGCGCCCGGTCGGCCAACCAGACGAACAACTAAAAAAAAACTTTTACAAGTGTCTTTATTTCTGCCAGTAAATTAAAATTAAATTAAATAAAATAAAATAAATAAAATAAAATGCTTGTGCCAAACAATTTAAATAATAAAGTTTAAACAATAAACTGCCAATCAGCATTTTTAAATGCTAAAAATAAATTCAAAAAAAAAAAATTTAAATAAAAGCCACAATGGAGAGAAAAAGTCAAAAACTAATAAAATAAAGTATTCTAACAAATTAAATACGGCCAATCAGCATTTTTAAATGCTAAACAATAAAATAAAATAAATAAATAAAATTAAATATATAAAACCTAACTTGTGTGCTGTATATATACTTATATATAGCAGAGCAGCAACATATTGTTAATTCTATTAACAAAAGAAGCCATCACAGACGAGATACCTGACGACAGCGAGGGAAAACTACGCCAAAGAACTTATAAATATATACATAATGATATGTACATAAGGCAAAAAGGGCAAGTACATAGACAAGTAAATAAGGAAAAAAATGCGCGAAAAGGCGGCGTCCAAGCCGGCGGCCATTGCTGCATCCAAAGCTACAAAAGCTATAGCCCCCCCCCCATACCCCGGCACCTGTTGCTGAAAATGTCGCCATTGGCGCACCAATACAGCTGCAGCTGCAGCATCAGCAGCAGCAGCTTACAGCTCAACACCAGCAACGGCACCAGCTACCCAAGCAGCAGCAACAACATCAACGCCAGCTGAAACGGAGAAAGCCGAAGCCGAAGCACAAGAGAGCGCCAATGCTCTCTACGGCTCAGTCGCTGTCGGCGCTTGCGTCGGCAGAAGCGCCAATCGAGCGTTTGAGTGTCGGCAGCAGAGCGGCATCGAACACGAGCAAATTCAGCAGCAGCAGCAGCTATGAACGTAGTGAGAGCGATCATGGCAACATGTTCGTCTCGAGCTGCGAACAAAATGTTGAGAGCGACAGTATGGGGGCTACAGCAACATGTTGTTAGAGCGCAAGTTCATAGCAACATGCTTGCTGATAGCCCAACCAATTCTGACTCAGAAATTATCTGTGTCACACATAGCCAGGAAATGGAGGAAATTAATAAAAATAATGCCGATGCTGCTCCATCGGCTAGCCAATTAATTCCTAATAATTATGCGGGAATGATGCCAGCTGAAATTATGCAAGTTTCAGAAAATGAACTAGAGGCGAGTGGGCAACAATCGCTGCCAATAAATGAGGATATGTTGGGTACTAGAATCTGTGGATCACCCAAAGCCAATACGGTCATTAAACGACCTATTAAGCGCAAATTCTCACCAACTATGCCAGCGAATAAGAGTGACAAGCGTGCACTATTATTAGCATACGCTGAGTATATTACGAACGCAGACAGTGTCAGGGATACTCCTTCGTATTCTGATTTCTTTAAATCAATACAGCCAATAAAGTATCCGACAATCTGTCAAGCGACAATAATATACCAGCAGCCAAAGCTAGAAAGAGCACGCAGTCAAATAATGGCACGAATGTTGGCAAAACTAACAATGCTACATTCGTTGCTAACGACAACAACAACGAGGACAGTGATGACATTGACATCATGGAAGTTGAAGATGAGGCAACAGATTGCAATCCAAATATGATCTCTGGTCAGACAATGCAGCTGAATCTAGCTCAACGGGTCAAGGTGCCCACCATATACCTGCCCAATATTGATGATATTCAAAGAATTATCAAAGATATCTCAAATAATGTGGGTGCTAATAAGTTTGCTACTAAAAGTACGCAGACAGGTGGTGTGAGAGTGCAATGTGCGGACATTGAGGCATACAATGCAACAATTGCGTTGCTTGATGCCTCTAATGTTCACCGGCACACCCATCAAATGCGCAATGAGCGCGGATTTAGAATCATTATTCGCCATTTACACCACACTACTCCATGCGACTGGGTACGCATAGAATTGCGAAGAATGGGGCATGAGGTTAGGTATGTGGGCGTGATAAAACAACGCTTCACTGCCAAACCGATCAATACGTTCGAAATTGAGCTAGTGAAAAACGAGAACAACACTAAGATACTGGAACTGAAACAACTGGCAGCCAGGAAATCAAAGTGGAGAGGCAGCGGAAGCGCACTGATCCTGTTCAGTGCCACCGTTGCCAGGCATACGGGCATAGTAAAAACTATTGCCGACGACCATTTGTATGCCTTAAAT
Source organism: Drosophila virilis (assembly GCF_030788295.1). Taxonomy (NCBI): domain Eukaryota; kingdom Metazoa; phylum Arthropoda; class Insecta; order Diptera; family Drosophilidae; genus Drosophila; species Drosophila virilis. The sequence continues at coordinate 60,377 of NW_027212937.1, read as the reverse complement.
GCGGACAAGGACACCCGACCACGACATGCTCCAAGACAAGAGGCGAGCCTTCAAAGTGCGCCAATTGTCAGGGCCAGCATGTAGCCAATTATAAAGGCTGCAAAGCTTTTAAAGATGAGCGAGCTAGGCTATCAGCAAACCGGGCACGAGTCATGCCCATCCAGCACGAGCACAAGCAGCCATCAGTCAATAAGCGTCAACATGGAACGCAAAACGTGGTGTCCAACCAGGACCGTGAACAACATCAGCAGCAGAAGAACCAGAAGATGCAAAGCAACATTGCCAACTCGACGATGACTTATAGTCAGGTGACCAGCGGGCGAGTCAATACTGGTCGGATGCATAATCCGGCCATGCAACACCTCCTAAAGTTCCAGAAGAAACTTCAGATGGAACAAGAGGAAGAGCGCCAGAAAAATCAATCGGGAGCAGCGAATGCTTCAAACACAACAGGCGCTAGTCATCATCAGCAGCAGCAGCAAAAGCAACAGAAAAATAAGCAACGGCAACAAAAAGAAAGCCAAGAGCCGGTCAATAATGCAGCCATTGATGCTTTAAATAGCAACATGGCTGCAATTATGCAAATGACCACGAAATTGGACCAAGTAGTTGAACTACTTTTGAAAATAGTGGCCAAAAATAAAATTAATGCATATCCTGCAACCAAATTGCACGGAACAGCCACTAGGACGCTAGCTAGTTTAACGGCTAGTAGCTCCTCAGACGCCAATGATACTCGAAATGAGTAATACAAGAGACACTATGATAAACGGCCAGCGAGTGAGGGAGTACACAAAAAACTCTCGGAACAAACAAACAGTCACTAATTTAGAAACAGGCAGAGCCGCAACCTATCCCTTAAAACAAGGTAATCGGCTACCTGCGTTTAACTTTGCAAACATCGGCAATTATGCCAATGATCAACAACTGGCTATCGGCCAGCCCACTAATAAGGCGAATATTAAAAAACGCTATCTAGAATATACAGAATCTATCGACGAAATAAACAATCATATATATAATGATATGCAAGCAGCCTTGGAGTTTGAATTTAATTTCAACTCTGAGGATGCAATCGAATTTTTAAATGAATTATTTACTCATAATCAACATGATACTCCCCCACGCAGCCGTAGCCAAAAAGGCAAATCATATGTCAAACAATATAGAGGGCACACGCTGCTACGCGCACCTATAGCGCGTAGTAAAAATAAATATAGCGTGCCCAAAACTAATTGGCAGTCTACTCAGGTGTCCAACTTAGAATGGACACCAAAAGATAACAAAGTTCAACTACCAACTACTCAGCAGACACTCATGCACAATGTGCAACAAAATCAACTGACTGATGACCTAGAAATTGACAATCTGCAGCCAGCTGACCCACTAGTCGAACATATCTTCAACCGTCTTGGAGAAAAAACTTGTACGGGACGTAGATAATACGGACCCGCACGAAAAAAACTATGCTTGAGAACTGTTGCAGGGTATGATGCAACTAGGTAATAATTACGAAGCCAAGCAACCACTAACTGACAGCGAGCACTGTCGGACAGAACAATACAAACTGACAAATTCGGACTCGACCACGGACATAAACTCTAATTCAAATTGAATACCATTCCAGACTTCACTTACCCAATATTGGCCTATCCAGCGGCCCTGAAGGGCATCCACAGCACCAGCAACTCCATTCGGCGAAACAGCAGCCGACGGCATTCCACCACGCCCTTATTTGGGCACCAGCAGCAGCCGCAAAATCCGCAGCCTCTCCTATGGGAGCAGCAGAACCAGCAGCGATGGTCAATAGGAGCCTCCAGTGCCGCCTATGGTCACCAGCAGCAGCCGCAAAATCCGCAGCCTCCCCTATGGGAGCAGCAAGAACAGCAGCGATGGTCAATTGGAGCCTCCAGTGCCGCCTATGGTCACCAGCAGCAGCCGCAAAATCCGCAGCCTCTCCTATGGGAGCAGCAAGAACAGCAGCGATGGTCAATTGGAGCCTCCAGTGCCGCCTATGGTCACCCAGCAGCAGCCGCAAAATCCTCAGTCCGTGCTATGGGGACAGCCGAGCATGCAGCAACAGCCGACGGCACCCACCACGCCCTCCTCTGGGCACCAGCAGCAGCCGCAAAATCTGCAGCCTCGTCTATGGGGGCAGCAAGCACAGCAGCGGTGGTCTATAGGAGCCTCCAAATGCCTCCTATGGATACCAGCAGCAGCCGCAAAATCCTCAGTCCGTGCTATGGGGACAGCCGAGCATGCAGCAACAGCCGACGGCATCCACCACGCCCTCATTTGGGCACCAGCAGCAGCCGCAAAATCTGCAGCCTCGTCCATGGGAGCAGCAAGAACAGCAGCGATGGTCAATAGGAGCCTCCAGTGCCGCCTATGGTCACCAGCAGCAGCCGCAAAATCTGCAGCCCCTCCTATGGGAGCAGCAGAACCAGCAGCAAAGGTCAATACGAGCCTCCAGTGCCGCCTATGGACACCAGCAGCAGCCGCAAAATCCTCGGTCCGTCCTATGGGGACAGCTGAGCACGCAGCAACAGCCGACGGCATCCACCACGCCCTCATTTGGGCACCAGCAGCAGCCGCAAAATCTGCAGCCTCGTCTATGGGGGCAGCAAGCACAGCAGCGATGGTCAATAGGAGCCTCCAATTGCCTCCTATGGTCACCAGCAACGCCCGCCAAATCTGCAGCCGAACGTGCAACAGCAGCCGACGACAGCCGCCACGCCCACCTACGGCTCAAGCGCGAGCCTCAAAATGCACAATCTGTACCTGAGTACAGGCAGACACAACAGCATCAGTCGACGGCGTCCTCACTGGACTCCCTTGGCACTAAAAAGCAGCCCCTTATTGATCATCCAGTCCTTAAGGGGCAGCAGCTTCTCCAGCAATGGGACATTGTGGTCAAAAACGGCCTCCCTTGGCCAGACCGCAGCGACCCCAAATTGAGCAGAATGCCCAGCCGGACACGCAGCTGCACAACACGCACCAATTGACGGTGGTCACTACGGCAAATAAATGCCACCTAATCCAGCTGAAAATGGCACAAACTGCCAAATTGGAGCGGCGACGAAGATGCAGGCGAAGGATGACTACCCAGAGGCCATCTATCCAGCCCAGCAGACGCCGTACCTGCAATAAAAACAGAAATGTTAAAAAATGCAAATTGCAAAAAATGCCATTTATTCACTTACCTGCACAAATGGACCAGCGAATGCGTCAGCGGCCTGCTCAGCACACACGGAAGCCGGCGAAACGTCATCCACTCGACGCCGAGTGGCCAGACACAGCGCCACCCGTACGTGCAAAAATGATGCAGCGCAGGCTGCATATCACTCCGCCCTCGGGCAAAAACAGGCGCGATAACACGGCGATCCGCTATCCATGGATCCTGGGTGTGTGGATGGTGTTGCTCATTGCCAGTCACCCGCTCCAGCAGCTGAAGTTATGCCCTTCCAAAGCGATTGCAACTTCCAGCAGATGTAGCGGCAGCCATCACGCAATGCAAATTGCAAATTTATGCGACAATAAGCCGGCCAGGTACCAGGTGGAGGCCAATTGTCCACCGCAAGGCCAGAGGCAGACGGCCAGCGCATCGTAAGGCGGTGCGATATAAAATAAATTAATTAATTAGATTATTTAGCCATAAAATTGTTACATTTAAAATTTTCAACTACTCACATGTACTTAGCGTGCCCAATTGATACTTATGTTATTCTTGCCATTCACACGACAGCATTGCCAGCTGATCGTGCATAAATTTCCCCCAGCGAACTGACCTACGACAATAATGTTAATCGAACAGAGTCTGTTATGTTATGTTATGTTTAAATGTAGGTCAGTCGAGATTAAATGTTAAATGTATCTCCCCCGTCATGTCCCTCTCCACCTTGCAAACTGGAGATCGTTGCATAGTTTTAAGTGCTCCCATAAATGTTCTAAAATTTCTGTTTGCAAAACTATATGTAGAAATGAGCAACAATAAAAATCTCTCTGTGGCGGTCGTGGCGAGCGGACGTGTTTGCGGACAGCGCCCGGTCGGCCAACCAGACGAACAACTAAAAAGTTTTACAAGTGCCTTTATTTCTGCCAGTAAATTAAAATTAAATTAAATAAAATAAAATAAATAAAATAAAATGCTTGTGCCAAACAATTTAAATAATAAAGTTTAAACAAATAAACTGCCAATCAGCATTTTTAAATGCTAAAAATAAACTAAAAAAAAAAAAAAAAAAATTATTAAATTAAAGCCACAATGGAGAGAAAAAGTGAAAAACTAATAAAATCAAGTATTCTAACAAATTAAATACGGCCAATCAGCATTTTTAAATGCTAAACAATAAAATAAAATAAATAAATAAAACCAAATATATAAAACCTAACTTGTGTGCTGTATATATACTTATATACAGCAGAGCAGCAACATATTGTTAATACTATTAACAAAAGAAGCCATCACAGACGAGATACCTGACGACAGCGAGGGAAAACTACGCCAAAAAAACTCATAAATATATACATAATGATATGTATATAAGGCAAAAAGGGCAAGTACATAGACAAGTAAATAAGGAAAAAAATGCGCGAAAAGGCGGCGTCCAAGCCGGCGGCCATTGCTGCATCCAAAGCTACAAAAGCTATAGCCCCCCCCCATACCCCGGCACCTGTTGCTGAAAATGTCGCCATTGGCGCACCAATACAGCTGCAGCTGCAGCATCAGCAGCAGCAGCTTACAGCTCAACACCAGCAACGGCACCAGCTACCCAAGCAGCAGCAACAACACCAACACCAGCTGAAACGGAGAAAGCCGAAGCCGAAGCACAAGAGAGCGCCAATGCTCTCTACGGCTCAGTCGCTGTCGGCGCTTGCGTCGGCAGAAGCGCCAATCGAGCGTTTGAGTGTCGGCAGCAGAGCGGCATCGAACACGAGCAAATTCAGCAGCAGCAGCAGCTATGAACGTAGTGAGAGCGATCATGGCAACATGTTCGTCTCGAGCTGCGAACAAAATGTTGAGAGCGACAGTATGGGGCTACAGCAACATGTTGTTAGAGCGCAAGTTCATAGCAACATGCTTGCTGATAGCCCAATCAATTCTGACTCAGAAATTATCTGTGTCACATATAGCCAGGAAATGGAGGAAATTAATAAAAATAATGCCGATGCTACTCCATCGGCTAGTCAATTAATTCCTAATAATTATGCGGGAATGATGCCAGCTGAAATTATGCAAGTTTCAGAAAATGAACTGGAGGCGAGTGGGCAACAATCGCTGCCAATAAATGAGGATATGTTGGGTACTAGAATCTGTGGATCACCCAAAGCCAATACGGTCATTAAACGACCTATTAAGCGCAAAAATTTCACCAACTATGCCAGCGAATAAGAGTGACAAGCGTGCACTATTATTAGCATACGCTGAGTATATTACGAACGCAGACAGTGTCAGGGATACTCCTTCGTATTCTGATTTCTTTAAATCAAATACAGCCAATAAAGTATCCGACAATCTGTCAAGCGACAATAATATACCAGCAGCTAAAGCTAGAAAGAGCACGCAGACAAATAATGGCACGAATGTTGGCAAAACTAACAATGCTACATTCGTTGCTAACGACAACAACAACGAGGACAGTGATGACATTGACATCATGGAAGTTGAAGATGAGGCAACAGATTGCAATCCAAATATGATCTCTGGTCAGACAATGCAGCTGAATCTAGCTCAACGGGTCAAGGTGCCCACCATATACCTGCCCAATATTGATGATATTCAAAGAATTATCAAAGATATCTCAAATAATGTGGGTGCTAATAAGTTTGCTACTAAAAGTACGCAGACAGGTGGTGTGAGAGTGCAATGTGCGGACATTGAGGCATACAATGCAACAATTGCGTTGCTTGATGCCTCTAATGTTCACCGGCACACCCATCAAATGCGCAATGAGCGCGGATTTAGAATCATTATTCGCCATTTACACCACACTACTCCATGCGACTGGGTACGCATGGAATTGCGAAGATTGGGGCATGAGGTTAGGTATGTGGGCGTGATAAAACAACGCTTCACTGCCAAACCGATCAATACGTTCGAAATTGAGCTAGTGAAAAACGAGAACAACACTAAGATACTGGAACTGAAACAACTTGGCAGCCAGGAAATCAAAGTGGAGAGGCAGCGGAAGCGCACTGATCCTGTTCAGTGCCACCGTTGCCAGGCATACGGGCATAGTAAAAACTATTGCCGACGACCATTTGTATGCCTTAAATGCGGACAAGGACACCCGACCACGACATGCTCCAAGACAAGAGGAGCGCCTCCAAAGTGCGCCAATTGTCAGGGCCAGCATGTAGCCAATTATAAAGGCTGCAAAGCTTTTAAAGATGAGCGAGCTAGGCTATCAGCAAACCGGGCACGAGTCATGCCCATCCAGCACGAGCGCAAGCAGCCATCAGTCAATAAGCGTCAACATGGAACGCAAAACGTGGTGTCCAACCAGGACCGTGAACAACATCAGCAGCAGAAGAACCAGAAGATGCAAAGCAACATTGCCAACTCGACGATGACTTATAGTCAGGTGACCAGCGGGCGAGTCAATACTGGTCGGATGCATAATCCGGCCATGCAACACCTACTCAAGTTCCAGAAGAAGCTTCAGATGGAACAAGAGGAAGAGCGCCAGAAAAATCAAACAGGAGCAGCGAATGCTTCAAACACAACAGGCGCTAGACATCACCAGCAGCATCAGCAGCAGCAAAAGCAACAGAAAAATAAGCAACGGCAACAAAAAGAAAGCCAAGTGCCGGTCAATAATGCAGCCATTGATGCTTTAAATAGCAACATGGCTGCAATTATGCAAATGACCACGAAATTGGACCAAGTAGTTGAACTACTTTTGAAAATAGTGGCCAAAAATAAAATTAATGCATATCCTGCAACCAAATTGCACGGAACAGCCACTAGGACGCTAGCTAGTTTAACGGCTAGTAGCTCCTCAGACGCCAATGATACTCGAAATGAGTAAAAAAAGTAATATGCTGAGATACGGCCATAGAGTGAAGGAGATTACAACAAACTCTCGAAACATACAATTCATTAAAAATTCAGAATATAGCAGATTTACTCCAAATCGGATAACTGCATTCAATATTGATAAAATCAGCGAAAAATTCATATACTCAAAAATGGCTTTCAGCCGTACTATAGATAAGGCGACTATAACAAAATGCCTATTATCGGACCCAGAAGCTATCTGTTTACTAAGCAAATGCGTCAGTCATGACATTCAAGCAGCCTTGGAAAGCTATTTTAATTTTAGCACCAAGGATGCTATCGAAACTACAAATTACTTACTAGAGTATTCTACTGAATATGTTTCTCCTCCACTCAGCCGTAGCCAAAAAGGCAACTCAAATGCTAAATATTACAGAGGGCACACGCTGCTACGCGCATCAATAGCGCGTAGTAAAAACAAACACAGCGTGCCCAAAAATTCCAAGCATGTTACTCAGATGGATAACTTAGAGTTGCCATCTGAAAATAATTCAAAAGTAGTACAATTACCTTTTACCCAACAGACATCAATGCACTCTGTGCAACACAAACTGCTGACTGACAAAGTACCGCAGCCACCAACACTTACTCACCTCAAACAGACAATAACAAACAAACTGACAACACTGGACACAAACACGGACTGTTATAATATACAAAATTTTATTAAATTGCAGAACAATCCCACTAGAGATCAGCCCACTCCGCCGCCTACATGGCAGCAGCAGAAGCATCTCCAACTCCAATACATATGCCAGCCCATGCACCGGGCTCAGCATCAGCAGCATAAGCAGCTCTCTGCTGAGCATAATATGAGCATCGGGCTGCAACATCATCCACTAGTCCAGCAAACTGCCATCTGGGGGCATCAGAACCAGCAACAGTGGTCGACATTGGCCAAAAATGACCAGAAATTGCAGCAGCCTGACCTTTGGGGACACCAGCTGCAGCGACAATGGTCTATGGTGGCCCAAACGGACTCCATGGGCCAACAGAAGAATCAGCCAATACAGCTGCACCAATACATAGTCGTGCAGCCTCAAAAAAATCGATTGACGGTCACCAAGACAGCCTCTACAGACTGTCAGCCATATCCGCCAATCCAACTGCACGCCTACGTACCAGAGCAGCTACAGAAGCTATGGTCGACGGTGGACATACCGGATTCATTTGGCCAGCAACAGCAGCTACAAACACAATTGCCTCACCTGCAGCCTTCTCCAATGGAGCAACAGCTCCCGCAGCTACAGCCGATGGCATCCATCATGCCCTCCTCTGGGCACCAGCAGCAGCCGCTAAATCCGCAGCCTCTCCTATGGGGGCAGCAGAACCAGCAGCGCTGGTCAATAGGAGCCTCCAGTGCCGCCTATGGTCACCAGCAGCAGCTGCATAATCCGCAGCCTCGTCTATGGGGGCAGCAGAACCAGCAGCGATGGTCAACTGGAGCCTCCAGTGCCGCCTATGGACAGCAGGAGCAGCTGCAAAATCCTCGGTCCGTCCTATGGGGACAGCTGAGCACGCAGCAACAGCCGACGGCATCCACCACGCCCTCATCTGGGCACCAGCAGCAGCCGCAAAATCTGCAGCCTCGTCTATGGGGGCAGCAAGCACAGCAGCGATGGTCAATAGGAGCCTCCAATGCCTCCTATGGTCACCAGCAACGCCCGCCAAATCTGCAGCCGAACGTGCAACAGCAGCCGACGGCAGCCGCCACGCCCACCTTCGGGCTCAAGCACGAGGCTCAAAATGCACAATCTGTACCTGAGTACAGGCAGACACAACAGCATCAGTCGACGGCGTCTTCACTGGACTCCCTTGGCACTAAAAAGCAGCCCCTTATTGATCATCCAGTCCTTAAGGGGCAGCAGCTTCTCCAGCAATGGGACATTGTGGTCAAAACGGCCTCCCTTGGCCAGACGCAGCGACTCCAAATTGAGCAGAATGCCCAGCCGGGCATGCATCTGCACAACACGCACCGCACGACGGTGGTCACTACGGCAAATAAATGCCACCAAATCCAGCTGAAAATGGCACAAACTGCCAAATTGGAGCGGCGACGAAGATGCAGGCGTAGGATGACTACCCAGACGCCATCTATCCAGCCCAGCAGACGCCGTACCTGCAATAAAAACAGAAATGTTAAAAAATGCAAATTCCAAAAAATGCCATGTATCCACTTACCTGCACAAATGGACCAGCGAACGCGTCAGCGGCCTGCTCAGCACAAACGGAAGCCGGCGAAACGTCATCCACTCGACGCCGAGTGGCCAGACACAGCGCCACCCGTACGTGCAAAAATGATGCAGCGCAGGCTGCATATCACTCCGCCCTCGGGCAAAAACAGGAGCGATAACACGGCGATCCGCTATCCATGCATCCTGGGTGTGTGGATGGTGTTGCTCATTGCCAGTCATCCGCTCCAGCAGCTGAAGTCATGCCCTTCCATAGCGATTGCAACTTCCAGCAGATGTAGCGGCAGCCATCACGCAATGCAAATTGCAAATTTATGCGACAATAAGCCGGCCAGGTACCAGGTGGAGGCCAATTGTCCACCGCAAGGCCAGAGGCAGGCGGCCAGCGCATCGTAAGGCGGTGCGATATAAAATAAATTAATCAATTAGATTATTTAGCCATAAAATTGTTAAAATTTAAATTTTTGTCCACTCACATGTACTTAGCGTGCCCAATTGATACTTATGTTATTCTTGCCATTCACACGACAGCATTGCCAGCTGATCGTGCAGAAATTTCCCCCAGCGAACTGACCTACGACAATAATGTTAATCGAACAGAGTCTGTTATGTTATGTTATGTCCAAATGTAGGTCAGTCGAGATTAAATGTTAAATGTATCTCCCCCGTCATGTCGCTCTCCACCTTGCAAACTGGAGATCGTTGCATAGTTTTAAGTGCTCCCATAAATGTTCTAAAATTTCTGTTTGCAAAACTATATGTAGAAATGAGCAACAATAAAAACCTCTCTGTGGCGGTCGTGGCGAGCGGACGTGTTTGCGGACAGCGCCCGGTCGGCCAACCAGACGAACAACTAAAAAAAAACTTTTACAAGTGTCTTTATTTCTGCCAGTAAATTAAAATTAAATTAAATAAAATAAAATAAATAAAATAAAATGCTTGTGCCAAACAATTTAAATAATAAAGTTTAAACAAATAAACTGCCAATCAGCATTTTTAAATGCTAAAAATAAATTCAAAAAAAAAAAAATTTAAATAAAAGCCACAATGGAGAGAAAAAGTCAAAAACTAATAAAATAAAGTATTCTAACAAATTAAATACGGCCAATCAGCATTTTTAAATGCTAAACAATAAAATAAAATAAATAAATAAAATTAAATATATAAAACCTAACTTGTGTGCTGTATATATACTTATATATAGCAGAGCAGCAACATATTGTTAATTCTATTAACAAAAGAAGCCATCACAGACGAGATACCTGACGACAGCGAGGGAAAAACTACGCCAAAGAACTTATAAATATATACATAATGATATGTACATAAGGCAAAAAGGGCAAGTACATAGACAAGTAAATAAGGAAAAAAATGCGCGAAAAGGCGGCGTCCAAGCCGGCGGCCATTGCTGCATCCAAAGCTACAAAAGCTATAGCCCCCCCCCATACCCCGGCACCTGTTGCTGAAAATGTCGCCATTGGCGCACCAATACAGCTGCAGCTGCAGCATCAGCAGCAGCAGCTTACAGCTCAACACCAGCAACGGCACCAGCTACCCAAGCAGCAGCAACAACATCAACGCCAGCTGAAACGGAGAAAGCCGAAGCCGAAGCACAAGAGAGCGCCAATGCTCTCTACGGCTCAGTCGCTGTCGGCGCTTGCGTCGGCAGAAGCGCCAATCGAGCGTTTGAGTGTCGGCAGCAGAGCGGCATCGAACACGAGCAAATTCAGCAGCAGCAGCAGCTATGAACGTAGTGAGAGCGATCATGGCAACATGTTCGTCTCGAGCTGCGAACAAAATGTTGAGAGCGACAGTATGGGGCTACAGCAACATGTTGTTAGAGCGCAAGTTCATAGCAACATGCTTGCTGATAGCCCAACCAATTCTGACTCAGAAATTATCTGTGTCACACATAGCCAGGAAATGGAGGAAATTAATAAAAATAATGCCGATGCTGCTCCATCGGCTAGCCAATTAATTCCTAATAATTATGCGGGAATGATGCCAGCTGAAATTATGCAAGTTTCAGAAAATGAACTAGAGGCGAGTGGGCAACAATCGCTGCCAATAAATGAGGATATGTTGGGTACTAGAATCTGTGGATCACCCAAAGCCAATACGGTCATTAAACGACCTATTAAGCGCAAATTCTCACCAACTATGCCAGCGAATAAGAGTGACAAGCGTGCACTATTATTAGCATACGCTGAGTATATTACGAACGCAGACAGTGTCAGGGATACTCCTTCGTATTCTGATTTCTTTAAATCAAATACAGCCAATAAAGTATCCGACAATCTGTCAAGCGACAATAATATACCAGCAGCCAAAGCTAGAAAGAGCACGCAGTCAAATAATGGCACGAATGTTGGCAAAACTAACAATGCTACATTCGTTGCTAACGACAACAACAACGAGGACAGTGATGACATTGACATCATGGAAGTTGAAGATGAGGCAACAGATTGCAATCCAAATATGATCTCTGGTCAGACAATGCAGCTGAATCTAGCTCAACGGGTCAAGGTGCCCACCATATACCTGCCCAATATTGATGATATTCAAAGAATTATCAAAGATATCTCAAATAATGTGGGTGCTAATAAGTTTGCTACTAAAAGTACGCAGACAGGTGGTGTGAGAGTGCAATGTGCGGACATTGAGGCATACAATGCAACAATTGCGTTGCTTGATGCCTCTAATGTTCACCGGCACACCCATCAAATGCGCAATGAGCGCGGATTTAGAATCATTATTCGCCATTTACACCACACTACTCCATGCGACTGGGTACGCATAGAATTGCGAAGAATGGGGCATGAGGTTAGGTATGTGGGCGTGATAAAACAACGCTTCACTGCCAAACCGATCAATACGTTCGAAATTGAGCTAGTGAAAAACGAGAACAACACTAAGATACTGGAACTGAAACAACTTGGCAGCCAGGAAATCAAAGTGGAGAGGCAGCGGAAGCGCACTGATCCTGTTCAGTGCCACCGTTGCCAGGCATACGGGCATAGTAAAAACTATTGCCGACGACCATTTGTATGCCTTAAATGCGGACAAGGACACCCGACCACGACATGCTCCAAGACAAGAGGCGAGCCTTCAAAGTGCGCCAATTGTCAGGGCCAGCATGTAGCCAATTATAAAGGCTGCAAAGCTTTTAAAGATGAGCGAGCTAGGCTATCAGCAAACCGGGCACGAGTCATGCCCATCCAGCACGAGCACAAGCAGCCATCAGTCAATAAGCGTCAACATGGAACGCAAAACGTGGTGTCCAACCAGGACCGTGAACAACATCAGCAGCAGAAGAACCAGAAGATGCAAAGCAACATTGCCAACTCGACGATGACTTATAGTCAGGTGACCAGCGGGCGAGTCAATACTGGTCGGATGCATAATCCGGCCATGCAACACCTCCTAAAGTCCCAGAAGAAACTTCAGATGGAACAAGAGGAAGAGCGCCAGAAAAATCAATCGGGAGCAGCGAATGCTTCAAACACAACAGGCGCTAGTCATCATCAGCAGCAGCAGCAGCAAAAGCAACAGAAAAATAAGCAACGGCAACAAAAAGAAAGCCAAGAGCCGGTCAATAATGCAGCCATTGATGCTTTAAATAGCAACATGGCTGCAATTATGCAAATGACCACGAAATTGGACCAAGTAGTTGAACTACTTTTGAAAATAGTGGCCAAAATAAAATTAATGCATATCCTGCAACCAAATTGCACGGAACAGCCACTAGGACGCTAGCTAGTTTAACGGCTAGTAGCTCCTCAGACGCCAATGATACTCGAAATGAGTAATACAAGAGACACTATGATAAACGGCCAGCGAGTGAGGGAGTACACAAAAAACTCTCGGAACAAACAAACAGTCACTAATTTAGAAACAGGCAGAGCCGCAACCTATCCCTTAAAACAAGGTAATCGGCTACCTGCGTTTAACTTTGCAAACATCGGCAATTATGCCAATGATCAACAACTGGCTATCGGCCAGCCCACTAATAAGGCGAATATTAAAAAACGCTATCTAGAATATACAGAATCTATCGACGAAATAAACAATCATATATATAATGATATGCAAGCAGCCTTGGAGTTTGAATTTAATTTCAACTCTGAGGATGCAATCGAATTTTTAAATGAATTATTTACTCATAATCAACATGATACTCCCCCACGCAGCCGTAGCCAAAAAGGCAAATCATATGTCAAACAATATAGAGGGCACACGCTGCTACGCGCACCTATAGCGCGTAGTAAAAATAAATATAGCGTGCCCAAAACTAATTGGCAGTCTACTCAGGTGTCCAACTTAGAATGGACACCAAAAGATAACAAAGTTCAACTACCAACTACTCAACAGACACTCATGCACAATGTGCAACAAAATCAACTGACTGATGACCTAGAAATTGACAATCTGCAGCCAGCTGACCCACTAGTCGAACATATCTTCAACGTCTTGGAGAAAAAACTTGTACGGGACGTAGATAATACGGACCCGCACGAAAAACTTATGCTTGAGAACCTGTTGCAGGGTATGATGCAACTAGGTAATAATTACGAAGCCAAGCAACCACTAACTGACAGCGAGCACTGTCGGACAGAACAATACAAACTGACAAATTCGGACTCGACCACGGACATAAACTCTAATTCAAATCTGAATACATTCCAGACTTCACTTACCCAATATTGGCCTATCCAGCGGCCTGAAGGGCATCCACAGCACCAGCAACTCCATTCGGCGAAACAGCAGCCGACGGCATCCACCACGCCCTTATTTGGGCACCAGCAGCAGCCGCAAAATCCGCAGCCTCTCCTATGGGAGCAGCAGAACCAGCAGCGATGGTCAATAGGAGCCTCCAGTGCCGCCTATGGTCACCAGCAGCAGCCGCAAAATCCGCAGCCTCCCCTATGGGAGCAGCAAGAACAGCAGCGATGGTCAATTGGAGCCTCCAGTGCCGCCTATGGTCACCAGCAGCAGCCGCAAAATCCGCAGCCTCTCCTATGGGAGCAGCAAGAACAGCAGCGATGGTCAATTGGAGCCTCCAGTGCCGCCTATGGTCACCAGCAGCAGCCGCAAAATCCTCAGTCCGTGCTATGGGGACAGCCGAGCATGCAGCAACAGCCGACGGCACCCACCACGCCCTCCTCTGGGCACCAGCAGCAGCCGCAAAATCTGCAGCCTCGTCTATGGGGGCAGCAAGCACAGCAGCGGTGGTCTATAGGAGCCTCCAATGCCTCCTATGGATACCAGCAGCAGCCGCAAAATCCTCAGTCCGTGCTATGGGGACAGCCGAGCATGCAGCAACAGCCGACGGCATCCACCACGCCCTCATTTGGGCACCAGCAGCAGCCGCAAAATCTGCAGCCTCGTCCATGGGAGCAGCAAGAACAGCAGCGATGGTCAATAGGAGCCTCCAGTGCCGCCTATGGTCACCAGCAGCAGCCGCAAAATCTGCAGCCCCTCCTATGGGAGCAGCAGAAGCCAGCAGCAAAGGTCAATACGAGCCTCCAGTGCCGCCTATGGACACCAGGAGCAGCCGCAAAATCCTCGGTCCGTCCTATGGGGACAGCTGAGCACGCAGCAACAGCCGACGGCATCCACCACGCCCTCATTTGGGCACCAGCAGCAGCCGCAAAATCTGCAGCCTCGTCTATGGGGGCAGCAAGCACAGCAGCGATGGTCAATAGGAGCCTCCAATGCCTCCTATGGTCACCAGCAACGCCCGCCAAATCTGCAGCCGAACGTGCAACAGCAGCCGACGACAGCCGCCACGCCCACCTACGGGCTCAAGCGCGAGCCTCAAAATGCACAATCTGTACCTGAGTACAGGCAGACACAACAGCATCAGTCGACGGCGTCCTCACTGGACTCCCTTGGCACTAAAAAGCAGCCCCTTATTGATCATCCAGTCCTTAAGGGGCAGCAGCTTCTCCAGCAATGGGACATTGTGGTCAAAACGGCCTCCCTTGGCCAGACGCAGCGACCCCAAATTGAGCAGAATGCCCAGCCGGGCATGCATCTGCACAACACGCACCGCACTGACGGTGGTCACTACGGCAAATAAATGCCACCAAATCCAGCTGAAAATGGCACAAACTGCCAAATTGGAGCGGCGACGAAGATGCAGGCGTAGGATGACTACCCAGACGCCATCTATCCAGCCCAGCAGACGCCGTACCTGCAATAAAAACAGAAAAGTTAAAAAATGCAAATTCCAAAAAATGCCATGCATCCACTTACCTGCACAAATGGACCAGCGAATGCGTCAGCGGCCTGCTCAGCACACACGGAAGCCGGCGAAACGTCATCCACTCGACGCCGAGTGGCCAGACACAGCGCCACCCGTACGTGCAAAAATGATGCAGCGCAGGCTGCATATCACTCCGCCCTCGGGCAAAAACAGGCGCGATAACACGGCGATCCGCTATCCATGCATCCTGGGTGTGTGGATGGTGTTGCTCATTGCCAGTCATCCGCTCCAGCAGCTGAAGTTATGCCCTTCCAAAGCGATGCAACTTCCAACAGAGGTAGCGGCAGCCATCACGCAATGCAAATTGCAAATTTATGCGACAATAAGCCGGCCAGGTACCAGGTGGAGGCCAATTGTCCACCGCAAGGCCAGAGGCAGACGGCCAGCGCATCGTAAGGCGGTGCGATATAAAATAAATTAATTAATTAGATTATTTAGCCATAAAATTGTTAAATTTAAAATTCTTGTCCACTTACATGTCTTTAGCGTGCCCAATTGATACTTATGTTATTCTTGCCATTCACACGACAGCATTGCCAGCTGATCGTGCATAAATTTCCCCCAGCGAACTGACCTACGACAATAATGTTAATCGAACAGAGTCTGTTATGTTATGTTATGTTCAAATGTAGGTCAGTCGAGATTAAATGTTAAATGTATCTCCCCCGTCATGTCGCTCTCCACCTTGCAAACTGGAGATCGTTGCATAGTTTTAAGTGCTCCCATAAATGTTCTAAAATTTCTGTTTGCAAAACTATATGTAGAAATGAGCAACAATAAAAATCTCTCTGTGGCGGTCGTGGCGAGCGGACGTGTTTGCGGACAGCGCCCGGTCGGCCAACCAGACGAACAACTAAAAAAAAATTATACAAGTGCCTTTATTTCTGCCAGTAAATTAAAATTAAATTAAATAAAATAAAATAAATAAAATAAAATGCTTGTGCCAAACAATTTAAATAATAAAGTTTAAACAAATAAACTGCCAATCAGCATTTTTAAATGCTAAAAATAAACTCAAAAAAAAAAAAAAAAAAAAAAATTATTAAATTAAAGCCACAATGGAGAGAAAAAAAGTGAAAAACCAACAAAATAAAGTATTCTAACTATTTAAATACGGCCAATCAGCATTTTTAAATGCTAAACAATAAAATAAAATAAATAAATAAAATTAAATATATAAAACCTAACTTGTGTGCTGTATATATACTTATATATAGCAGAGCAGCAACATATTGTTAATTCTATTAACAAAAGAAGCCATCACAGACGAGATACCTGACGACAGCGAGGGAAAACTACGCCAAAAAAAACTCATAAATATATACATAATGATATGTATATAAGGCAAAAAAGGGCAAGTACATAGACAAGTAAATAAGGAAAAAATGCGCGAAAAGGCGGCGTCCAAGCCGGCGGCCATTGCTGCATCCAAAGCTACAAAAGCTATAGCCCCCCCCCATACCCCGGCACCTGTTGCTGAAAATGTCGCCATTGGCGCACCAATACAGCTGCAGCTGCAGCATCAGCAGCAGCAGCTTACAGCTCAACACCAGCAACGGCACCAGCTACCCAAGCAGCAGCAACAACACCAACACCAGCTGAAACGGAGAAAGCCGAAGCCGAAGCACAAGAGAGCGCCAATGCTCTCTACGGCTCAGTCGCTGTCGGCGCTTGCGTCGGCAGAAGCGCCAATCGAGCGTTTGAGTGTCGACAGCAGAGCGGCATCGAACACGAGCAAATTCAGCAGCAGCAGCAGCTATGAACGTAGTGAGAGCGATCATGGCAACATGTTTGTCTCGAGCTGCGAACAAAATGTTGAGAGCGACAGTATGGGGCTACAGCAACATGTTGTTAGAGCGCAAGTTCATAGCAACATGCTTGCTGATAGCCCAACCAATTCTGACTCAGAAATTATCTGTGTCACACATAGCCAGGAAATGGAGGAAATTAATAAAAATAATGCCGATGCTGCTCCATCGGCTAGTCAATTAATTCCTAATAATTATGCGGGAATGATGCCAGCTGAAATTATGCAAGTTTCAGAAAATGAACTGGAGGCGAGTGGGCAACAATCGCTGCCAATAAATGAGGATATGTTGGGTACTAGAATCTGTGGATCACCCAAAGCCAATACGGTCATTAAACGACCTATTAAGCGCAAAATTTCACCAACTATGCCAGCGAATAAGAGTGACAAGCGTGCACTACTATTAGCATACGCTGAGTATATTACGAACGCAGACAGTGTCAGGGATACTCCTTCGTATTCTGATTTCTTTAAATCAAATACAGCCAATAAAGTATCCGACAATCTGTCAAGCGACAATAATATACCAGCAGCCAAAGCTAGAAAGAGCACGCAGTCAAATAATGGCACGAATGTTGGCAAAACTAACAATGCTACATTCGTTGCTAACGACAACAACAACGAGGACAGTGATGACATTGACATCATGGAAGTTGAAGATGAGGCAACAGATTGCAATCCAAATGTAATCTCTGGCCAGACAATGCAGCTGAATCTAGCTCAACGGGTCAAGGTGCCCACCATATACCTGCCCAATATTGATGATATTCAAAGAATTATCAAAGATATCTCAAATAATGTGGGTGCTAATAAGTTTGCTACTAAAAGTACGCAGACAGGTGGTGTGAGAGTGCAATGTGCGGACATTGAGGCATACAATGCAACAATTGCGTTGCTTGATGCCTCTAATGTTCACCGGCACACCCATCAAATGCGCAATGAGCGCGGATTTAGAATCATTATTCGCCATTTACACCACACTACTCCATGCGACTGGGTACGCATGGAATTGCGAAGATTGGGGCATGAGGTTAGGTATGTGGGCGTGATAAAACAACGCTTCACTGCCAAACCGATCAATACGTTCGAAATTGAGCTAGTAAAAAATGAGAACAACACTAAGATACTGGAATTGAAACAACTTGGCAGCCAGGAAATCAAAGTGGAGAGGCAGCGGAAGCGCACTGATCCTGTTCAGTGCCACCGTTGCCAGGCATACGGGCATAGTAAAAACTATTGCCGACGACCATTTGTATGCCTTAAATGCGGACAAGGACACCCGACCACGACATGCTCCAAGGCAAGAGGCGAGCCTTCAAAGTGCGCCAATTGTCAGGGCCAGCATGTAGCCAATTATAAAGGCTGCAAAGCTTTTAAAGATGAGCGAGCTAGGCTATCAGCAAACCGGGCACGAGTCATGCCCATCCAGCACGAGCACAAGCAGCCATCAGTCAATAAGCGTCAACATGGAACGCAAAACGTGGCGTCCAATCAGGACCGTGAACAACATCAGCAGCAGAAGAACCAGAAGATGCAAAGCAACATTGCCAACTCGACGATGACTTATAGTCAGGTGACCAGCGGGCGAGTCAATACAGGTCGGATGCATAATCCGGCCATGCAACACCTCCTAAAGTTCCAGAAGAAGCTTCAGATGGAACAAGAGGAAGAGCGCCAGAAAAATCAAACAGGAGCAGCGAATGCTTCAAACACAACAGGCGCTAGTCATCACCAGCAGCAGCAGCAGCAGCAAAAGCAACATAAAAATAAGCAACGACAACAAAAAGAAAGCCAAGTGCCGGTCAATAATGCAGCCATTGATGCTTTAAATAACAACATGGCTGCAATTATGCAAATGACCACGAAATTGGACCAAGTAGTTGAACTACTTTTGAAAATAGTGGCCAAAAATAAAATTAATGCATATCCTGCAACCAAATTGCACGGAACAGCCACTAGGACGCTAGCTAGTTTAACGGCTAGTAGCTCCTCAGACGCCAATGATACTCGAAATGAGTAATACAAGAGACACTATGATAAACGGCCAGCGAGTGAGGGAGTACACAAAAAACTCTCGGAACAAACAAACAGTCACTAATTTAGAAACAGGCAGAGCCGCAACCTATCCCCTAAAACAAGGTAATCGGCTACCTGCGTTTAACTTTGCAAACATCGACAATTATGCCAATGATCAACAACTGGCTATCGGCCAGCCCACTAATAAGGCGAATATTAAAAAACGCTATCAAGAATATACAGAATCTATCGACGAAATAAACAATCATATATATAATGATATGCAAGCTGCCTTGGAGTTTGAATTTAATTTCAACTCTGAGGATGCAATCGAATTTTTAAATGAATTATTTACTCATAATCAACATGATACTCCCCCACGCAGCCGTAGCCAAAAAGGCAAATCATATGTCAAACAATATAGAGGGCACACGCTGCTACGCGCACCTATAGCGCGTAGTAAAAATAAATATAGCGTGCCCAAAACTAATTGGCAGTCTACTCAGGTGTCCAACTTAGAATGGACACCAAAAGATAACAAAGTTCAACTACCAACTACTCAACAGACACTCATGCACAATGTGCAACAAAATCAACTGACTGATGACCTAGAAATTGACAATCTGCAGCCAGCTGACCCACTAGTCGAACATATCTTCAACGTCTTGGAGAAAAAACTTGTACGGGACGTAGATAATACGGACCCGCACGAAAAACTTATGCTTGAGAACCTGTTGCAGGGTATGATGCAACTAGGTAATAATTACGAAGCCAAGCAACCACTAACTGACAGCGAACACTGTCGGACAGAACAATACAAACTGACAAATTCGGACTCGACCACGGACATAAACTCTAATTCAAATCTGAATACATTCCAGACTTCACTTACCCAATATTGGCCTATCCAGCGGCCGGAAGGGCATCCACAGCACCAGCAACTCCATTCGGCGAAGCAGCAGCCGACGGCATCCACCACGCCCTTATTTGGGCACCAGCAGCAGCCGCAAAATCCGCAGCCTCTCCTATGGGGACAGCAGAACCAGCAGCGATGGCCAATTGGAGCCTCCAGTGCCGCCTATGGTCACCAGCAGCAGCCGCAAAATCCGCAGCCTCACCTATGGGGGCAGCAGAACCAGCAGCGCTGGTCAATTGGAGCCTCCAGTGCCGCCTATGGTCACCAGCAGCAGCCGCAAAATCCTCAGTCCGTGCTATGGGGACAGCCGAGCATGCAGCAACAGCCGACGGCATCCACCACGCCCTCCTCTGGGCACCAGCAGCAGCCGCAAAATCTGCAGCCTCGTCTATGGGGGCAGCAAGCACAGCAGCGGTGGTCTATAGGAGCCTCCAATGCCTCCTATGGATACCAGCAGCAGCCGCAAAATCCTCAGTCCGTGCTATGGGGACAGCCGAGCATGCAGCAACAGCCGACGGCATCCACCACGCCCTCATTTGGGCACCAGCAGCAGCCGCAAAATCTGCAGCCTCGTCCATGGGAGCAGCAAGAACAGCAGCGATGGTCAATACGAGCCTCCAGTGCCGCCTATGGACACCAGGAGCAGCCGCAAAATCCTCGGTCCGTCCTATGGGGACATCTGAGCACGCAGCAACAGCCGACGGCATCCACCACGCCCTCATTTGGGCACCAGCAGCAGCCGCAAAATCTGCAGCCTCGTCTATGGGGGCAGCAAGCACAGCAGCGATGGTCAATAGGAGCCTCCAATGCCTCCTATGGTCACCAGCAACGCCCGCCAAATCTGCAGCCGAACGTGCAACAGCAGCCGACGGCAGCCGCCACGCCCACCTTCGGGCTCAAGCACGAGGCTCAAAATGCACAATCTGTACCTGAGTACAGGCAGACACAACAGCATCAGTCGACGGCGTCTTCACTGGACTCCCTTGGCACTAAAAAGCAGCCCCTTATTGATCATCCAGTCCTTAAGGGGCAGCAGCTTCTCCAGCAATGGGACATTGTGGTCAAAACGGCCTCCCTTGGCCAGACGCAGCGACCCCAAATTGAGCAGAATGCCCAGCCGGGCATGCATCTGCACAACACGCACCGCACGACGGTGGTCACTACGGCAAATAAATGCCACCAAATCCAGCTGAAAATGGCGCAAACTGCCAAATTGGAGCGGCGACGAAGATGCAGGCGAAGGATGACTACCCAGAGGCCATCTATCCAGCCCAGCAGACGCCGTACCTGCAAGCAATGCAAAAATCTTAAAATATGCAAATTGCAAAAAATGCCATGTATCCACTTACCTGCACAAATGGACCAGCGAATGCGTCAGCGGCCTGCTCAGCACACACGGAAGCCGGCGAAACGTCATCCACTCGACGCCGAGTGGCCAGACACAGCGCCACCCGTACGTGCAAAAATGATGCAGCGCAGGCTGCATATCACTCCGCCCTCGGGCAAAAACAGGCGCGATAACACGGCGATCCGCTATCCATGCATCCTGGGTGTGTGGATGGTGCTGCTCATTGCCAGTCATCCGCTCCAGCAGCTGAAGATATGCCCTTCCAAAGCGATGCAACTTCCAGCAGATGTAGCGGCAGCCATCACGCAATGCAAATTGCAAATTTATGCGACAATAAGTCGGCCAGGTACCCGGTGGAGGCCAATTGTCCACCGCAAGGCCAGAGGCAGGCGGCCAGCGCATCGTAAGGCGGTGCGATATAAAATAAATTAATTAATTAGATTATTTAGCCATAAAATTGTTAAAATTTAAATTTTTGTCCACTCACATGTACTTAGCGTGCCCAATTGATACTTATGTTATTCTTGCCATTCACACGACAGCATTGCCAACTGATCGTGCATAAATTTCCCCCAGCGAACTGACCTACGACAATAATGTTAATCGAACAGAGTCTGTTATGTTATGTTATGTTCAAATGTAGGTCAGTCGAGATTAAATGTTAAATGTATCTCCCCCGCCATGTCCCTCTCCACCTTGCAAACTGGAGATCGTTGCATAGTTTTAAGTGCTCCCATAAATGTTCTAAAATTTCTGTTTGCAAAACTATATGTAGAAATGAGCAACAATAAAAATCTCTCTGTGGCGGTCGTGGCGAGCGGACGTGTTTGCGGACAGCGCCCGGTCGGCCAACCAGACGAACAACTAAAAAAAAAAACTTTTACAAGTGTCTTTATTTCTGCCAGTAAATTAAAATTAAATTAAATAAAATAAAATGCTTGTGCCAATCAATTTAAAATAATAAAGTTTAAACAAATAAACTGCCAATCAGCATTTTTAAATGCTAAAAATAAACTCAACAAAAAAAAAAAAAAAAATTTATTAAATAAAGCCACAATGGAGTGAAAAAGTGAAAAACTAATAAAATAAAGTATTCTAACTATTTAAATACGGCCAATCAGCATTTTTAAATGCTAAACAATAAAATAAATAAATAAATAAAATTAAATATATAAAACCTAACTTGTGTGCTGTATATATACTTATATACAGCAGAGCAGCAACATATTGTTAATTCTATTAACAAAAGAAGCCATCACAGACGAGATACCTGACGACAGCGAGGGAAAACTACGCCAAAAAAAAAAAAACTCATAAATATATACATAATGATATGTATATAAGGCAAAAAGGGCAAGTACATAGACAAGTAAATAAGGAAAAAATGCGCGAAAAGGCGGCGTCCAAGCCGGCGGCCATTGCTGCATCCAAAGCTACAAAAGCTATAGCCCCCCCCCATACCCCGGCACCTGTTGCTGAAAATGTCGCCATTGGCGCACCAATACAGCTGCAGCTGCAGCATCAGCAGCAGCAGCTTACAGCTCAACACCAGCAACGGCACCAGCTACCCAAGCAGCAGCAACAACATCAACGCCAGCTGAAACGGAGAAAGCCGAAGCCGAAGCACAAGAGAGCGCCAATGCTCTCTACGGCTCAGTCGCTGTCGGCGCTTGCGTCGGCAGAGGCGCCAATCGAGCGTTTGAGTGTCGGCAGCAGAGCGGCATCGAACACGAGCAAATTCAGCAGCAGCAGCAGCTATGAACGTAGTGAGAGCGATCATGGCAACATGTTCGTCTCGAGCTGCGAACAAAATGTTGAGAGCGACAGTATGGGGCTACAGCAACATGTTGTTAGAGCGCAAGTTCATAGCAACATGCTTGCTGATAGCCCAACCAATTCTGACTCAGAAATTATCTGTGTCACACATAGCCAGGAAATGAAGGAAATTAATAAAAATAATGCCGATGCTGCTCCATCGACTAGTCAATTAATTCCTAATAATTATGCGGGAATGATGCCAGCTGAAATTATGCAAGTTTCAGAAAATGAACTAGAGGCGAGTGGGCAACAATCGCTGCCAATAAATGAGGATATGTTGGGTACTAGAATCTGTGGATCACCCAAAGCCAATACGGTCATTAAACGACCTATTAAGCGCAAATTCTCACCAACTATGCCAGCGAATAAGAGTGACAAGCGTGCACTACTATTAGCATACGCTGAGTATATTACGAACGCAGACAGTGTCAGGGATACTCCTTCGTATTCTGATTTCTTTAAATCAAATACAGCCAATAAAGTATCGGACTATCTGTCAAGCGACAATAATATACCAGCAGCCAAAGCTAGAAAGAGCACGCAGACAAATAATGGCACGAATGTTGGCAAAACTAACAATGCTACATTCGTTGCTAACGACAACAACAACGAGGACAGTGATGACATTGACATCATGGAAGTTGAAGATGAGGCAACAGATTGCAATCCAAATGTAATCTCTGGTCAGACAATGCAGCTGAATCTAGCTCAACGGGTCAAGGTGCCCACCATATACCTGCCCAATATTGATGATATTCAAAGAATTATCAAAGATATCTCAAATAATGTGGGTGCTAATAAGTTTGCTACTAAAAGTACGCAGACAGGTGGTGTGAGAGTGCAATGTGCGGACATTGAGGCATACAATGCAACAATTGCGTTGCTTGATGCCTCTAATGTTCACCGGCACACCCATCAAATGCGCAATGAGCGCGGATTTAGAATCATTATTCGCCATTTACACCACACAACTCCATGCGACTGGGTACGCATGGAATTGCGAAGATTGGGGCATGAGGTTAGGTATGTGGGCGTGATAAAACAACGCTTCACTGCCAAACCGATCAATACGTTCGAAATTGAGCTAGTAAAAAATGAGAACAACACTAAGATACTGGAATTGAAACAACTTGGCAGCCAGGAAATCAAAGTGGAGAGGCAGCGGAAGCGCACTGATCCTGTTCAGTGCCACCGTTGCCAGGCATACGGGCATAGTAAAAACTATTGCCGACGACCATTTGTATGCCTTAAATGCGGACAAGGACACCCGACCACGACATGCTCCAAGGCAAGAGGCGAGCCTTCAAAGTGCGCCAATTGTCAGGGCCAGCATGTAGCCAATTATAAAGGCAGCAAAGCTTTTAAAGATGAGCGAGCTAGGCTATCAGCAAACCGGGCACGAGTCATGCCCATCCAGCACGAGCACAAGCAGCCATCAGTCAATAAGCGTCAACATGGAACGCAAAACGTGGCGTCCAATCAGGACCGTGAACAACATCAGCAGCAGAAGAACCAGAAGATGCAAAGCAACATTGCCAACTCGACGATGACTTATAGTCAGGTGACCAGCGGGCGAGTCAATACAGGTCGGATGCATAATCCGGCCATGCAACACCTCCTAAAGTTCCAGAAGAAACTTCAGATGGAACAAGAGGAAAAGCGCCAGAAAAATCAAACAGGAGCAGCGAATGCTTCAAACACAACAGGCGCTAGTCATCATCAGCAGCAGCAGCAGCAAAAGCAACAGAAAAACAAGCAACGGCAACAAAAAGAAAGCCAAGAGCCGGTCAATAATGCAGCCATTGATGCTTTAAATAGCAACATGGCTGCAATTATGCAAATGACCACGAAATTGGACCAAGTAGTTGAACTACTTTTGAAAATAGTGGCCAAAAATAATATAAATGCATATCCTGCAACCAAATTGCACGGAACAGCCACTAGGACGCTAGCTAGTTTAACGGCTAGTAGCTCCTCAGACGCCAATGATACTCGAAATGAGTAAAAAAAGTAATATGCTGAGATACGGCCATAGAGTGAAGGAGCTTACAACAAACTCTCGAAACATACAATTCATTAAAAATTCAGAATATAGCAGATTTACTCCAAATCGGATAACTGCATTCAATATTGATAAAATCAGCGAAAAATTCATATACTCAAAAATGGCTTTTAGCCGTACTATAGATAAGGCGACTATAATAAAATGCCTATTATCGGACCCAGAAGCTATCTGTTTACTAAGCAAATGCGTCAGTCATGACATTCAAGCAGCCTTGGAAAGCTATTTTAATTTTAGCACCAAGGATGCTATCGAAACTACAAATTACTTACTAGAGTATTCTACTGAATATGTTTCTCCTCCACTCAGCCGTAGCCAAAAAGGCAACTCAAATGCTAAATATTACAGAGGGCACACGCTGCTACGCGCATCAATAGCGCGTAGTAAAAACAAACACAGCGTGCCCAAAAATTCCAAGCATGATACTCAGATGGATAACTTAAAGTTGCCATCTGAAAATAATTCAAAAGTAGTACAATTACCTTCTACCCAACAGACATCAATGCACTCTGTGCAACACAAACTGCTGACTGACAAAGTACCGCAGCCACCAACACTTACTCACCTCAAACAGACAATAACAAACAAACTGACAACACTGGACACAAACACGGACTGTTATGATATTCAAAATTTTATTAAATTGCAGAACAATCCCACTAGAGATCAGCCCACTCCGCCGCCTACATGGCAGCAGCAGAAGCATCTCCAACTCCAATACATATGCCAGCCCATGCACTGGGCTCAGCATCAGCAGCATAAGCAGCTCTCTGCTGAGCATAATATGAGCATCGGGCTGCAACATCATCCACTAGTCCAGCAAACTGCCATCTGGGGGCATCAGAACCAGCAACAGTGGTCGACATTGGCCAAAAATGACCAGAAATTGCAGCAGCCTGACCTTTGGGGACACCAGCTGCAGCGACAATGGTCTATGGTGGCCCAAACGGACTCCATGGGCCAACAGAAGAATCAGCCAATACAGCTGCACCAATACATAGGCGTGCAGCCACAAAAAAATCGATTGACGGTCACCAAGACAGCCTCTACAGACTGTCAACCATATCCGCCAATCCAACTGCACGCCTACGTACCAGAGCAGCTACAGAAGCTATGGTCGACGGTGGACATACCGGATTCATTTGGCCAGCAACAGCAGCTCCAAACACAATTGCCTCACCTGCAGCCTTCTCCAATGGAGCAACAGCTCCCGCAGCTACAGCCGATGGCATCCATCATGCCCTCCTCTGGGCACCAGCAGCAGCCGCAAAATCCGCAGCCTCTCCTATGGGAGCAGCAGAACCAGCAGCGATGGTCAATAGGAGCCTCCAGTGCCGCCTATGGTCACCAGCAGCAGCCGCAAAATCCTCGGTCCGTCCTATGGGAACAGCTGCGCACGCAGCAACAGCCGACGGCATCCACTACGCCCTTATTTGGGCACCTGCAACGCCCGCTAAATCCGCAGCCTGTCCTTATGGGGCAGCAAGCACAGCAGCGATGGTCAATAGGAGCCTCCAATGCCTCCTATGGTCACCAGCAACGCCCGCCAAATCTGCAGCCGAACGTGCAACAGCAGCCGACGGCAGCCGCCACGCCCACCTTCGGGCTCAAGCACGAGGCTCAAAATGCACAATCTGTACCTGAGTACAGGCAGACACAACAGCATCAGTCGACGGCGTCCTCACTGGACTCCCTTGGCACTAAAAAGCAGCCCCTTATTGATCATCCAGTCCTTAAGGGGAAGCAGCTTCTCCAGCAATGGGACATTGTGGTCAAAACGGCCTCCCTTGGCCAGACGCAGCGACTCCAAATTGAGCAGAATGCCCAGCCGGGCATGCATCTGCACAACACGCACCGCACGACGGTGGTCACTACGGCAAATAAATGCCACCAAATCCAGCTGAAAATGGCGCAAACTGCCAAATTGGAGCGGCGACGAAGATGCAGGCGAAGGATGACTACCCAGAGGCCATCTATCCAGCCCACCAGACGCCGTACCTGCAAGCAATGCAAAAATCTTAAAATATGCAAATTGCAAAAAATGCCATGTATCCACTTACCTGCACAAATGGACCAGCGAATGCGTCAGCGGCCTGCTCAGCACAAACGGAAGCCGGCGAAACGTCATCCACTCGACGCCGAGTGGCCAGACACAGCGCCACCCGTACGTGCAAAAATGATGCAGCGCAGGCTGCATATCACTCCGCCCTCGGGCAAAAACAGGCGCGATAACACGGCGATCCGCTATCCATGCATCCTGGGTGTGTGGATGGTGTTGCTCATTGCCAGACATCCGCTCCAGCAGCTGAAGTTATGCCCTTCCAAAGCGATGCAACTTCCAGCAGATGTAGCGGCAGCCATCACGCAATGCAAATTGCAAATTTATGCGACAATAAGTCGGCCAGGTACCAGGTGGAGGCCAATTGTCCACCGCAAGGCCAGAGGCAGGCGGCCAGCGCATCGTAAGGCGGTGCGATATAAAATAAATTAATTAATTAGATTATTTAGCCATAAAATTGTTAAATTTAAAATTCTTGTCCACTCACATGTACTTAGCGTGCCCATTTGTTTCTTATGTTATTCTTGCCATTCACACGACAGCATTGCCAGCTGATCGTGCATAAATTTCCCCCAGCGAACTGACCTACGACAATAATGTTAATCGAGCAGAGTCTGTTATGTTATGTTATGTCCAAATGTAGGTCAGTCGAGATTAAATGTTAAATGTATCTCCCCCGTCATGTCGCTCTCCACCTTGCAAACTGGAGATCGTTGCATAGTTTTAAGTGCTCCCATGAATGTTCTAAAATTTCTGTTTGCAAAACTATATGTAGAAATGAGCAACAATAAAAATCTCTCTGTGGCGGTCGTGGCGAGCGGACGTGTTTGCGGACAGCGCCCGGTCGGCCAACCAGACGAACAACTAAAAAAATTCTTACAAGTGCCTTTATTTCTGCCAGTAAATTAAAATTAAATTAAATAAAATAAAATAAATAAAATAAAATGCTTGTGCCAAACAATTAAAAATAATAAAGTTTAAACAAATAAACTGCCAATCAGCATTTTTAAATGCTAAAAATAAACTCAACAAAAAAAAAAAAAATTATTAAATTAAAGCCACAATGGAGAGAAAAAGTGAAAAACTAATAAAATAAAGTATTCTAATAAATTAAATACGGCCAATCAGCATTTTTAAATGCTAAACAATAAAATAAATAAATAAATAAAATTAAATATATAAAACCTAACCTGTGTGCTGTACATATACTTATATACAGCAGAGCAGCAACATATTGTTAATTCTATTAACAAAAGAAGCCATCACAGACGAGATACCTGACGACAGCGAGGGAAAACTACGCCAAAAAAAAAACTCATAAATATATACATAATGATATGTATATAAGGCAAAAAAGGGCAAGTACATAGACAAGTAAATAAGGAAAAAATGCGCGAAAAGGCGGCGTCCAAGCCGGCGGCCATTGCTGCATCCAAAGCTACAAAAGCTATAGCCCCCCCCCATACCCCGGCACCTGTTGCTGAAAATGTCGCCATTGGCGCACCAATACAGCTGCAGCTGCAGCATCAGCAGCAGCAGCTTACAGCTCAACACCAGCAACGGCACCAGCTACCCAAGCAGCAGCAACAACATCAACGCCAGCTGAAACGGAGAAAGCCGAAGCCGAAGCACAAGAGAGCGCCAATGCTCTCTACGGCTCAGTCGCTGTCGGCGCTTGCGTCGGCAGAAGCGCCAATCGAGCGTTTGAGTGTCGGCAGCAGAGCGGCATCGAACATGAGCAAATTCAGCAGCAGCAGCAGCTATGAACGTAGTGAGAGCGATCATGGCAACATGTTCGTCTCGAGCTGCGAACAAAATGTTGAGAGCGACAGTATTGGGCTACAGCAACATGTTGTTAGAGCGCAAGTTCATAGCAACATGCTTGCTGATAGCCCAACCAATTCTGACTCAGAAATTATCTGTGTCACACATAGCCAGGAAATGAAGGAAATTAATAAAAATAATGCCGATGCTGCTCCATCGACTAGTCAATTAATTCCTAATAATTATGCGGGAATGATGCCAGCTGAAATTATGCAAGTTTCAGAAAATGAACTAGAGGCGAGTGGGCAACAATCGCTGCCAATAAATGAGGATATGTTGGGTACTAGAATCTGTGGATCACCCAAAGCCAATACGGTCATTAAACGACCTATTAAGCGCAAATTCTCACCAACTATGCCAGCGAATAAGAGTGACAAGCGTGCACTATTATTAGCATACGCTGAGTATATTACGAACGCAGACAGTGTCAGGGATACTCCTTCGTATTCTGATTTCTTTAAATCAAATACAGCCAATAAAGTATCCGACAATCTGTCAAGCGACAATAATATACCAGCAGCCAAAGCTAGAAAGAGCACGCAGACAAATAATGGCACGAATGTTGGCAAAACTAACAATGCTACATTCGTTGCTAACGACAACAACAACGAGGACAGTGATGACATTGACATCATGGAAGTTGAAGACGAGGCAACAGATTGCAATCCAAATGTAATCTCTGGCCAGACAATGCAGCTGAATCTAGCTCAACGGGTCAAGGTGCCCACCATATACCTGCCCAATATTGATGATATTCAAAGAATTATCAAAGATATCTCAAATAATGTGGGTGCTAATAAGTTTGCTACTAAAAGTACGCAGACAGGTGGTGTGAGAGTGCAATGTGCGGACATTGAGGCATACAATGCAACAATTGCGTTGCTTGATGCCTCTAATGTTCACCGGCACACCCATCAAATGCGCAATGAGCGCGGATTTAGAATAATTATTCGCCATTTACACCACACAACTCCATGCGACTGGGTACGCATGGAATTGCGAAGATTGGGGCATGAGGTTAGGTATGTGGGCGTGATAAAACAACGCTTCACTGCCAAACCGATCAATACGTTCGAAATTGAGCTAGTGAAAAACGAGAACAACACTAAGATACTGGAACTGAAACAACTTGGCAGCCAGGAAATCAAAGTGGAGAGGCAGCGGAAGCGCACTGATCCTGTTCAGTGCCACCGTTGCCAGGCATACGGGCATAGTAAAAACTATTGCCGACGACCATTTGTATGCCTTAAATGCGGGCAAGGACATCCGACCACGACATGCTCCAAGACAAGAGGCGAGCCTTCAAAGTGCGCCAATTGTCAGGGCCAGCATGTAGCTAATTATAAAGGCTGCAAAGCTTTTAAAGATGAGCGAGCTAGGCTATCAGCAAACCGGGCACGAGTCATGCCCATCCAGCACGAGCACAAGCAGCCATCAGTCAATAAGCGTCAACATGGAACGCAAAACGTGGTGTCCAACCAGGACCGTGAACAACATCAGCAGCAGAAGAACCAGAAGATGCAAAGAAACGTTGCCAACTCGACGATGACTTATAGTCAGGTGACCAGCGGGCGAGACAATACTGGTCGGATGCATAATCCGGCCATGCAACACCTACTCAAGTTTCAGAAGAAGCTTCAGATGGAACAAGAGGAAGAGCGCCAGAAAAATCAAACAGGAGCAGCGAATGCTTCAAACACAACAGGCGCTAGTCATCACCAGCAGCAGCAGCAGCAGCAAAAGCAACATAAAAATAAGCAACGGCAACAAAAAGAAAGCCAAGTGCCGGTCAATAATGCAGCCATTGATGCTTTAAATAACAACATGGCTGCAATTATGCAAATGACCACGAAATTGGACCAAGTAGTTGAACTACTTTTGAAAATAGTGGCCAAAAATAAAATTAATGCATATCCTGCAACCAAATTGCACGGAACAGCCACTAGGACGCTAGCTAGTTTAACGGCTAGTAGCTCCTCAGACGCCAATGATACTCGAAATGAGTAATACAAGAGACACTATGATAAACGGCCAGCGAGTGAGGGAGTACACAAAAAACTCTCGGAACAAACAAACAGTCACTAATTTAGAAACAGGCAGAGCCGCAACCTATCCCCTAAAACAAGGTAATCGGCTACCTGCGTTTAACTTTGCAAACATCGACAATTATGCCAATGATCAACAACTGGCTATCGGCCAGCCCACTAATAAGGCGAATATTAAAAAACGCTATCTAGAATATACAGAATCTATCGACGAAATAAACAATCATATATATAATGATATGCAAGCAGCCTTGGAGTTTGAATTTAATTTCAACTCCGAGGATGCAATCGAATTTTTAAATGAATTATTTACTCATAATCAACATGATACTCCCCCACGCAGCCGTAGCCAAAAAGGCAAATCATATGTCAAACAATATAGAGGGCACACGCTGCTACGCGCACCTATAGCGCGTAGTAAAAATAAATATAGCGTGCCCAAAACTAATTGGCAGTCTACTCAGGTGTCCAACTTAGAATGGACACCAAAAGACAACAAAGTTCAACTACCAACTACTCAACAGACACTCATGCACAATGTGCAACAAAATCAACTGACTGATGACCTAGAAATTGACAATCTGCAGCCAGCTGACCCACTAGTCGAACATATCTTCAACGTCTTGGAGAAAAAACTTGTACGGGACGTAGATAATACGGACCCGCACGAAAAACTTATGCTTGAGAACCTGTTGCAGGGTATGATGCAACTAGGTAACAATTACGAAGCCAAGCAACCACTAACTGACAGCGAACACTGTCGGACAGAACAATACAAACTGACAAATTCGGACTCGACCACGGACATAAACTCTAATTCAAATCTGAATACATTCCAGACTTCACTTACCCAATATTGGCCTATCCAGCGGCCTGAAGGGCATCCACAGCACCAGCAACTCCATTCGGCGAAGCAGCAGCCGACGGCATCCACCACGCCCTTATTTGGGCATCAGCAGCAGCCGCAAAATCCGCAGCCTCGTCCATGGGAGCAGCAAGAACAGCAGCGATGGTCAATAGGAGCCTCCAGTGCCGCCTATGGTCACCAGCAGCAGCCGCAAAATCCGCATCCTCTCCTATGGGAGCAGCAAGAACAGCAGCGATGGTCAATTGGAGCCTCCAGTGCCGCCTATGGTCACCAGCAGCAGCCGCAAAATCTGCAGCCTCGTCCATGGGAGCAGCAAGAACAGCAGCGATGGTCAATAGGAGCCTCCAGTGCCGCCTATGGTCACCAGCAGCAGCCGCAAAATCTGCAGCCCCTCCTATGGGAGCAGCAGAACCAGCAGCAAAGGTCAATACGAGCCTCCAGTGCCGCCTATGGACACCAGGAGCAGCCGCAAAATCCTCGGTCCGTCCTATGGGGACATCTGAGCACGCAGCAACAGCCGACGGCATCCACCACGCCCTCATTTGGGCACCAGCAGCAGCCGCAAAATCTGCAGCCTCGTCTATGGGGGCAGCAAGCACAGCAGCGATGGTCAATAGGAGCCTCCAATGCCTCCTATGGTCACCAGCAACGCCCGCCAAATCTGCAGCCGAACGTGCAACAGCAGCCGACGGCAGCCGCCACGCCCACCTTCGGGCTCAAGCACGAGGCTCAAAATGCACAATCTGTACCTGAGTACAGGCAGACACAACAGCATCAGTCGACGGCGTCTTCACTGGACTCCCTTGGCACTAAAAAGCAGCCCCTTATTGATCATCCAGTCCTTAAGGGGCAGCAGCTTCTCCAGCAATGGGACATTGTGGTCAAAACGGCCTCCCTTGGCCAGACGCAGCGACTCCAAATTGAGCAGAATGCCCAGCCGGGCATGCATCTGCACAACACGCACCGCACGATGGTGGTCACTACGGCAAATAAATGCCACCAAATCCAGCTGAAAATGGCACAAACTGCCAAATTGGAGCGGCGACGAAGATGCAGGCGAAGGATGACTACCCAGAGGCCATCTATCCAGCCCAGCAGACGCCGTACCTGCAAGCAATGCAAAAATCTTAAAATATGCAAATTGCAAAAAATGCCATGTATCCACTTACCTGCACAAATGGACCAGCGAACGCGTCAGCGGCCTGCTCAGCACACACGGAAGCCGGCGAAACGTCATCCACTCGACGCCGAGTGGCCAGACACAGCGCCACCCGTACGTGCAAAAATGATGCAGCGCAGGCTGCATATCACTCCGCCCTCGGGCAAAAACAGGCGCGATAACACGGCGATCCGCTATCCATGCATCCTGGGTGTGTGGATGGTGTTGCTCATTGCCAGTCATCCGCTCCAGCAGCTGAAGTTATGCCCTTCCAAAGCGATGCAACTTCCAACAGAGGTAGCGGCAGCCATCACGCAATGCAAATTGCAAATTTATGCGACAATAAGTCGGCCAGGTACCAGGTGGAAGCCAATTGTCCACCGCAAGGCCAGAGGCAGGCGGCCAGCGCATCGTAAGGCGGTGCGATATAAAATAAATTAATTAATTAGATTATTTAGCCATAAAATTGTTAAATTTAAAATTCTTGTCCACTCACATGTACTTAGCGTGCCCATTTGTTTCTTATGTTATTCTTGCCATTCACACGACAGCATTGCCAACTGATCGTGCATAAATTTCCCCCAGCGAACTGACCTACGACAATAATGTTAATCGAACAGAGTCTGTTATGTTATGTTATGTTTAAATGTAGGTCAGTCGAGATTAAATGTTAAATGTATCTCCCCCGTCATGTCGCTCTCCACCTTGCAAACTGGAGAACGTTGCATAGTTTTAAGTGCTCCCATAAATGTTCTAAAATTTCTGTTTGCAAAACTATATGTAGAAATGAGCAACAATAAAAATCTCTCTGTGGCGGTCGTGGCGAGCGGACGTGTTTGCGGACAGCGCCCGGTCGGCCAACCAGACGAACAACTAAAAAATTTTTTACAAGTGCCTTTATTTCTGCCAGTAAATTAAAATTAAATTAAATAAAATAAAATAAATAAAATAAAATGCTGGTGCCAAACAATTTAAATAATAAAGTTTAAACAAATAAACTGCCAATCAGCATTTTTAAATGCTAAAAATAAACTCAAAAAAAAAAAAAATTTAAATAAAAGCCACAATGGAGAGAAAAAGTCAAAAACTAATAAAATAAAGTATTCTAACAAATTAAATACGGCCAATCAGCATTTTTAAATGCTAAACAATAAAATAAAATAAATAAATAAAACCAAATATATAAAACCTAACTTGTGTGCTGTATATATACTTATATACAGCAGAGCAGCAACATATTGTTAATTCCATTAACAAAAGAAGCCATCACAGACGAGATACCTGACGACAGCGAGGGAAAACTACGCCAAAAAAAAAACTCATAAATATATACATAATGATATGTATATAAGGCAAAAAGGGCAAGTACATAGACAAGTAAATAAGGAAAAAAATGCGCGAAAAGGCGGCGTCCAAGCCGGCGGCCATTGCTGCATCCAAAGCTACAAAAGCTATAGCCCCCCCCCATACCCCGGCACCTGTTGCTGAAAATGTCGCCATTGGCGCACCAATACAGCTGCAGCTGCAGCATCAGCAGCAGCAGCTTACAGCTCAACACCAGCAACGGCACCAGCTACCCAAGCAGCAGCAACAACACCAACACCAGCTGAAACGGAGAAAGCCGAAGCCGAAGCACAAGAGAGCGCCAATGCTCTCTACGGCTCAGTCGCTGTCGACGCTTGCGTCGGCAGAAGCGCCAATCGAGCGTTTGAGTGTCGGCAGCAGAGCGGCATCGAACACGAGCAAATTCAGCAGCAGCAGCAGCTATGAACGTAGTGAGAGCGATCATGGCAACATGTTCGTCTCGAGCTGCGAACAAAATGTTGAGAGCGACAGTATGGGGCTACAGCAACATGTTGTTAGAGCGCAAGTTCATAGCAACATGCTTGCTGATAGCCCAACCAATTCTGACTCAGAAATTATCTGTGTCACACATAGCCAGGAAATGGAGGAAATTAATAAAAATAATGCCGATGCTACTCCATCGGCTAGTCAATTAATTCCTAATAATTATGCGGGAATGATGCCAGCTGAAATTATGCAAGTTTCAGAAAATGAACTGGAGGCGAGTGGGCAACAATCGCTGCCAATAAATGAGGATATGTTGGGTACTAGAATCTGTGGATCACCCAAAGCCAATACGGTCATTAAACGACCTATTAAGCGCAAATTCTCACCAACTATGCCAGCGAATAAGAGTGACAAGCGTGCACTACTATTAGCATACGCTGAGTATATTACGAACGCAGACAGTGTCAGGGATACTCCTTCGTATTCTGATTTCTTTAAATCAAATACAGCCAATAAAGTGTCGGACAATCTGTCAAGCGACAATAATATACCAGCAGCCAAAGCTAGAAAGAGCACGCAGACAAATAATGGCACGAGTGTTGGCATAACTAACAATGCTACATTCGTTGCTAACGACAACAACAACGAGGACAGTGATGACATTGACATCATGGAAGTTGAAGACGAGGCAACAGATTGCAATCCAAATGTAATCTCTGGCCAGACAATGCAGCTGAATCTAGCTCAACGGGTCAAGGTGCCCACCATATACCTGCCCAATATTGATGATATTCAAAGAATTATCAAAGATATCTCAAATAATGTGGGTGCTAATAAGTTTGCTACTAAAAGTACGCAGACAGGTGGTGTGAGAGTGCAATGTGCGGACATTGAGGCATACAATGCAACAATTGCGTTGCTTGATGCCTCTAATGTTCACCGGCACACCCATCAAATGCGCAATGAGCGCGGATTTAGAATCATTATTCGCCATTTACACCACACAACTCCATGCGACTGGGTACGCATGGAATTGCGAAGATTGGGGCATGAGGTTAGGTATGTGGGCGTGATAAAACAACGCTTCACTGCCAAACCGATCAATACGTTCGAAATTGAGCTAGTAAAAAATGAGAACAACACTAAGATACTGGAATTGAAACAACTTGGCAGCCAGGAAATCAAAGTGGAGAGGCAGCGGAAGCGCACTGATCCTGTTCAGTGCCACCGTTGCCAGGCATACGGGCATAGTAAAAACTATTGCCGACGACCATTTGTATGCCTTAAATGCGGACAAGGACACCCGACCACGACATGCTCCAAGACAAGAGGCGAGCCTTCAAAGTGCGCCAATTGTCAGGGCCAGCATGTAGCCAATTATAAAGGCTGCAAAGCTTTTAAAGATGAGCGAGCTAGGCTATCAGCAAACCGGGCACGAGTCATGCCCATCCAGCACGAGCACAAGCAGCCATCAGTCAATAAGCGTCAACATGGAACGCAAAACGTGGTGTCCAATCAGGACCGACAACAACATCAGCAGCAGAAGAACCAGAAGATGCAAAGCAACATTGCCAACTCGACGATGACTTATAGTCAGGTGACCAGCGGGCGAGTCAATACAGGTCGGATGCATAATCCGGCCATGCAACACCTACTCAAGTTTCAGAAGAAGTTTCAGATGGAACAAGAGGAAAAGCGCCAGAAAAATCAAACAGGAGCAGCGAATGCTTCAAACACAACAGGCGCTAGTCATCATCAGCAGCAGCAGCAGCAAAAGCAACAGGAAAATAAGCAACGGCAACAAAAAGAAAGCCAAGAGCCGGTCAATAATGCAGCCATTGATGCTTTAAATAGCAACATGGCTGCAATTATGCAAATGACCACGAAATTGGACCAAGTAGTTGAACTACTTTTGAAAATAGTGGCCAAAAATAAAATTAATGCATATCCTGCAACCAAATTGCACGGAACAGCCACTAGGACGCTAGCTAGTTTAACGGCTAGTAGCTCCTCAGACGCCAATGATACTCGAAATGAGTAATACAAGAGACACTATGATAAACGGCCAGCGAGTGAGGGAGTACACAAAAAACTCTCGGAACAAACAAACAGTCACTAATTTAGAAACAGGCAGAGCCGCAACCTATCCCTTAAAACAAGGTAATCGGCTACCTGCGTTTAACTTTGCAAACATCGGCAATTATGCCAATGATCAACAACTGGCTATCGGCCAGCCCACTAATAAGGCGAATATTAAAAAACGCTATCTAGAATATACAGAATCTATCGACGAAATAAACAATCATATATATAATGATATGCAAGCAGCCTTGGAGTTTGAATTTGATTTCAACTCTGAGGATGCAATCGAATTTTTAAATGAATTATTTACTCATAATCAACATGATACTCCCCCACGCAGCCGTAGCCAAAAAGGCAAATCATATGTCAAACAATATAGAGGGCACACGCTGCTACGCGCACCTATAGCGCGTAGTAAAAATAAATATAGCGTGCCCAAAACTAATTGGCAGTCTACTCAGGTGTCCAACTTAGAATGGACACCAAAAGACAACAAAGTTCAACTACCAACTACTCAACAGACACTCATGCACAATGTGCAACAAAATCAACTGACTGATGACCTAGAAATTGACAATCTGCAGCCAGCTGACCCACTAGTCGAACATATCTTCAACGTCTTGGAGAAAAAACTTGTACGGGACGTAGATAATACGGACCCGCACGAAAAACTTATGCTTGAGAACCTGTTGCAGGGTATGATGCAACTAGGTAATAATTACGAAGCCAAGCAACCACTAACTGGCAGCGAGCACTGTCGGACAGAACAATACAAACTGACAAATTCGGACTCGACCACGGACATAAACTCTAATTCAAATCTGAATACATTCCAGACTTCACTTACCCAATATTGGCCTATCCAGCGGCCTGAAGGGCATCCACAGCACCAGCAACTCCATTCGGCGAAACAGCAGCCGACGGCATCCACCACGCCCTTATTTGGGCACCAGCAGCAGCCGCAAAATCTGCAGCCTCGTCTATGGGGGCAGCAAGCACAGCAGCGATGGTCAATAGGAGCCTACAATGCCTCCTATGGTCACCAGCAACGCCCGCCAAATCTGCAGCCGAACGTGCAACAGCAGCCGACGGCAGCCGCCACGCCCACCTTCGGGCTCAAGCACGAGGCTCAAAATGCACAATCTGTACCTGAGTACAGGCAGACACAACAGCATCAGTCGACGGCGTCTTCACTGGACTCCCTTGGCACTAAAAAGCAGCCCCTTATTGATCATCCAGTCCTTAAGGGGCAGCAGCTTCTCCAGCAATGGGACATTGTGGTCAAAACGGCCTCCCTTGGCCAGACGCAGCGACTCCAAATTGAGCAGAATGCCCAGCCGGGCATGCATCTGCACAACACGCACCGCACGACGGTGGTCACTACGGCAAATAAATGCCACCAAATCCAGCTGAAAATGGCACAAACTGCCAAATTGGAGAGGCGACGAAGATGCAGGCGTAGGATGACTACCCAGAGGACATCTATCCAGCCCAGCAGACGCCGTACCTGCAAGCAATGCAAAAATCTTAAAATATGCAAATTGCAAAAAATGCCATGCATCCACTTACCTGCACAAATGGACCAGCGAATGCGTCAGCGGCCTGCTCAGCACACACGGAAGCCGGCGAAACGTCATCCACTCGACGCCGAGTGGCCAGACACAGCGCCACCCGTACGTGCAAAAATGATGCAGCGCAGGCTGCAAATCACTCCGCCCTCGGGCAAAAACAGGCGCGATAACACGGCGATCCGCTATCCATGCATCCTGGGTGTGTGGATGGTGTTGCTCATTGCCAGTCATCCGCTCCAGCAGCTGAAGTTATGCCCTTCCAAAGCGATGCAACTTCCAACAGAGGTAGCGGCAGCCATCACGCAATGCAAATTGTAAATTTATGCGACAATAAGCCGGCCAGGTACCAGGTGGAGGCCAATTGTCCACCGCAAGGCCAGAGGCAGGCGGCCAGCGCATCGTAAGGCGGTGCGATACAAAATAAATTAATCAATTAGATTATTTAGCCATAAAATTGTTAAAATTTAAATTTTTGTCCACTCACATGTACTTAGCGTGCCCAATTGATACTTATGTTATTCTTGCCATTCACACGACAGCATTGCCAACTGATCGTGCATAAATTTCCCCCAGCGAACTGACCTACGACAATAATGTTAATCGAACAGAGTCTGTTATGTTATGTTATGTTCAAATGTAGGTCAGTCGAGATTAAATGTTAAATGTATCTCCCCCGTCATGTCGCTCTCCACCTTGCAAACTGGAGATCGTTGCATAGTTTTAAGTGCTCCCATAAATGTTCTAAAATTTCTGTTTGCAAAACTATATGTAGAAATGAGCAACAATAAAAATCTCTCTGTGGCGGTCGTGGCGAGCGGACGTGTTTGCGGACAGCGCCCGGTCGGCCAACCAGACGAACAACTAAAAAAATTCTTACAAGTGCCTTTATTTCTGCCAGTAAATTAAAATTAAATTAAATAAAATAAAATAAATAAAATAAAATGCTGGTGCCAAACAATTTAAATAATAAAGTTTAAACAAATAAACTGCCAATCAGCATTTTTAAATGCTAAAAATAAACTCAAAAAAAAAAAAAATTTAAATAAAAGCCACAATGGAGAGAAAAAGTCAAAAACTAATAAAATAAAGTATTCTAACAAATTAAATACGGCCAATCAGCATTTTTAAATGCTAAACAATAAAATAAAATAAATAAATAAAACCAAATATATAAAACCTAACTTGTGTGCTGTATATATACTTATATACAGCAGAGCAGCAACATATTGTTAATTCCATTAACAAAAGAAGCCATCACAGACGAGATACCTGACGACAGCGAGGGAAAACTACGCCAAAAAAAACTCATAAATATATACATAATGATATGTATATAAGGCAAAAAAGGGCAAGTACATAGACAAGTAAATAAGGAAAAAATGCGCGAAAAGGCGGCGTCCAAGCCGGCGGCCATTGCTGCATCCAAAGCTACAAAAGCTATAGCCCCCCCCCATACCCCGGCACCTGTTGCTGAAAATGTCGCCATTGGCGCACCAATACAGCTGCAGCTGCAGCATCAGCAGCAGCAGCTTACAGCTCAACACCAGCAACGGCACCAGCTACCCAAGCAGCAGCAACAACACCAACACCAGCTGAAACGGAGAAAGCCGAAGCCGAAGCACAAGAGAGCGCCAATGCTCTCTACGGCTCAGTCGCTGTCGGCGCTTGCGTCGGCAGAAGCGCCAATCGAGCGTTTGAGTGT
The DNA here is from genome assembly GCF_030788295.1 of Drosophila virilis. NCBI lineage: Eukaryota > Metazoa > Arthropoda > Insecta > Diptera > Drosophilidae > Drosophila > Drosophila virilis. Next base: position 19,789 of record NW_027212937.1, on the reverse strand, counting down.
CGACAGCAGAGCGGCATCGAACACGAGCAAATTCAGCAGCAGCAGCAGCTATGAACGTAGTGAGAGCGATCATGGCAACATGTTTGTCTCGAGCTGCGAACAAAATGTTGAGAGCGACAGTATGGGGCTACAGCAACATGTTGTTAGAGCGCAAGTTCATAGCAACATGCTTGCTGATAGCCCAACCAATTCTGACTCAGAAATTATCTGTGTCACACATAGCCAGGAAATGGAGGAAATTAATAAAAATAATGCCGATGCTGCTCCATCGGCTAGTCAATTAATTCCTAATAATTATGCGGGAATGATGCCAGCTGAAATTATGCAAGTTTCAGAAAATGAACTGGAGGCGAGTGGGCAACAATCGCTGCCAATAAATGAGGATATGTTGGGTACTAGAATCTGTGGATCACCCAAAGCCAATACGGTCATTAAACGACCTATTAAGCGCAAATTCTCACCAACTATGCCAGCGAATAAGAGTGACAAGCGTGCACTACTATTAGCATACGCTGAGTATATTACGAACGCAGACAGTGTCAGGGATACTCCTTCGTATTCTGATTTCTTTAAATCAAATACAGCCAATAAAGTGTCGGACAATCTGTCAAGCGACAATAATATACCAGCAGCCAAAGCTAGAAAGAGCACGCAGACAAATAATGGCACGAGTGTTGGCATAACTAACAATGCTACATTCGTTGCTAACGACAACAACAACGAGGACAGTGAGGACATTGACATCATGGAAGTTGAAGACGAGGCAACAGATTGCAATCCAAATGTAATCTCTGGCCAGACAATGCAGCTGAATCTAGCTCAACGGGTCAAGGTGCCCACCATATACCTGCCCAATATTGATGATATTCAAAGAATTATCAAAGATATCTCAAATAATGTGGGTGCTAATAAGTTTGCTACTAAAAGTACGCAGACAGGTGGTGTGAGAGTGCAATGTGCGGACATTGAGGCATACAATGCAACAATTGCGTTGCTTGATGCCTCTAATGTTCACCGGCACACCCATCAAATGCGCAATGAGCGCGGATTTAGAATCATTATTCGCCATTTACACCACACAACTCCATGCGACTGGGTACGCATGGAATTGCGAAGATTGGGGCATGAGGTTAGGTATGTGGGCGTGATAAAACAACGCTTCACTGCCAAACCGATCAATACGTTCGAAATTGAGCTAGTAAAAAATGAGAACAACACTAAGATACTGGAATTGAAACAACTTGGCAGCCAGGAAATCAAAGTGGAGAGGCAGCGGAAGCGCACTGATCCTGTTCAGTGCCACCGTTGCCAGGCATACGGGCATAGTAAAAACTATTGCCGACGACCATTTGTATGCCTTAAATGCGGACAAGGACACCCGACCACGACATGCTCCAAGACAAGAGGCGAGCCTTCAAAGTGCGCCAATTGTCAGGGCCAGCATGTAGCCAATTATAAAGGCTGCAAAGCTTTTAAAGATGAGCGAGCTAGGCTATCAGCAAACCGGGCACGAGTCATGCCCATCCAGCACGAGCACAAGCAGCCATCAGTCAATAAGCGTCAACATGGAACGCAAAACGTGGTGTCCAATCAGGACCGACAACAACATCAGCAGCAGAAGAACCAGAAGATGCAAAGCAACATTGCCAACTCGACGATGACTTATAGTCAGGTGACCAGCGGGCGAGTCAATACAGGTCGGATGCATAATCCGGCCATGCAACACCTACTCAAGTTTCAGAAGAAGTTTCAGATGGAACAAGAGGAAAAGCGCCAGAAAAATCAAACAGGAGCAGCGAATGCTTCAAACACAACAGGCGCTAGTCATCATCAGCAGCAGCAGCAGCAAAAGCAACAGGAAAATAAGCAACGGCAACAAAAAGAAAGCCAAGAGCCGGTCAATAATGCAGCCATTGATGCTTTAAATAGCAACATGGCTGCAATTATGCAAATGACCACGAAATTGGACCAAGTAGTTGAACTACTTTTGAAAATAGTGGCCAAAAATAAAATTAATGCATATCCTGCAACCAAATTGCACGGAACAGCCACTAGGACGCTAGCTAGTTTAACGGCTAGTAGCTCCTCAGACGCCAATGATACTCGAAATGAGTAATACAAGAGACACTATGATAAACGGCCAGCGAGTGAGGGAGTACACAAAAAACTCTCGGAACAAACAAACAGTCACTAATTTAGAAACAGGCAGAGCCGCAACCTATCCCTTAAAACAAGGTAATCGGCTACCTGCGTTTAACTTTGCAAACATCGGCAATTATGCCAATGATCAACAACTGGCTATCGGCCAGCCCACTAATAAGGCGAATATTAAAAAACGCTATCTAGAATATACAGAATCTATCGACGAAATAAACAATCATATATATAATGATATGCAAGCAGCCTTGGAGTTTGAATTTGATTTCAACTCTGAGGATGCAATCGAATTTTTAAATGAATTATTTACTCATAATCAACATGATACTCCCCCACGCAGCCGTAGCCAAAAAGGCAAATCATATGTCAAACAATATAGAGGGCACACGCTGCTACGCGCACCTATAGCGCGTAGTAAAAATAAATATAGCGTGCCCAAAACTAATTGGCAGTCTACTCAGGTGTCCAACTTAGAATGGACACCAAAAGACAACAAAGTTCAACTACCAACTACTCAACAGACACTCATGCACAATGTGCAACAAAATCAACTGACTGATGACCTAGAAATTGACAATCTGCAGCCAGCTGACCCACTAGTCGAACATATCTTCAACGTCTTGGAGAAAAAACTTGTACGGGACGTAGATAATACGGACCCGCACGAAAAAACTTATGCTTGAGAACCTGTTGCAGGGTATGATGCAACTAGGTAATAATTACGAAGCCAAGCAACCACTAACTGGCAGCGAGCACTGTCGGACAGAACAATACAAACTGACAAATTCGGACTCGACCACGGACATAAACTCTAATTCAAATCTGAATACATTCCAGACTTCACTTACCCAATATTGGCCTATCCAGCGGCCTGAAGGGCATCCACAGCACCAGCAACTCCATTCGGCGAAACAGCAGCCGACGGCATCCACCACGCCCTTATTTGGGCACCAGCAGCAGCCGCAAAATCCGCAGCCTCTCCTATGGGAGCAGCAGAACCAGCAGCGATGGTCAATAGGAGCCTCCAGTGCCGCCTATGGTCACCAGCAGCAGCCGCAAAATCCGCAGCCTCTCCTATGGGAGCAGCAAGAACAGCAGCGATGGTCAATTGGAGCCTCCAGTGCCGCCTATGGTCACCAGCAGCAGCCGCAAAATCCTCAGTCCGTGCTATGGGGACAGCCGAGCATGCAGCAACAGCCGACGGCATCCACCACGCCCTCCTCTGGGCACCAGCAGCAGCCGCAAAATCTGCAGCCTCGTCTATGGGGGCAGCAAGCACAGCAGCGGTGGTCTATAGGAGCCTCCAATGCCTCCTATGGATACCAGCAGCAGCCGCAAAATCTGCAGCCCCTCCTATGGGAGCAGCAGAACCAGCAGCAAAGGTCAATACGAGCCTCCAGTGCCGCCTATGGACACCAGGAGCAGCCGCAAAATTCTCGGTCCGTCCTATGGGGACAGCTGAGCACGCAGCAACAGCCGACGGCATCCACCACGCCCTCATTTGGGCACCAACAGCAGCCGCAAAATCTGCAGCCTCGTCTATGGGGGCAGCAAGCACAGCAGCGATGGTCAATAGGAGCCTCCAGTGCCGCCTATGGTCACCAGCAGCAGCCGCAAAATCTGCAGCCCCTCCTATGGGAGCAGCAGAACCAGCAGCAAAGGTCAATACGAGCCTCCAGTGCCGCCTATGGACACCAGGAGCAGCCGCAAAATCCTCGGTCCGTCCTATGGGGACAGCTGAGCACGCAGCAACAGCCGACGGCATCCACCACGCCCTCATTTGGGCACCAGCAGCAGCCGCAAAATCTGCAGCCTCGTCTATGGGGGCAGCAAGCACAGCAGCGATGGTCAATAGGAGCCTACAATGCCTCCTATGGTCACCAGCAACGCCCGCCAAATCTGCAGCCGAACGTGCAACAGCAGCCGACGGCAGCCGCCACGCCCACCTTCGGGCTCAAGCACGAGGCTCAAAATGCACAATCTGTACCTGAGTACAGGCAGACACAACAGCATCAGTCGACGGCGTCTTCACTGGACTCCCTTGGCACTAAAAAGCAGCCCCTTATTGATCATCCAGTCCTTAAGGGGCAGCAGCTTCTCCAGCAATGGGACATTGTGGTCAAAACGGCCTCCCTTGGCCAGACGCAGCGACTCCAAATTGAGCAGAATGCCCAGCCGGGCATGCATCTGCACAACACGCACCGCACGACGGTGGTCACTACGGCAAATAAATGCCACCAAATCCAGCTGAAAATGGCACAAACTGCCAAATTGGAGAGGCGACGAAGATGCAGGCGTAGGATGACTACCCAGAGGACATCTATCCAGCCCAGCAGACGCCGTACCTGCAAGCAATGCAAAAATCTTAAAATATGCAAATTGCAAAAAATGCCATGCATCCACTTACCTGCACAAATGGACCAGCGAATGCGTCAGCGGCCTGCTCAGCACACACGGAAGCCGGCGAAACGTCATCCACTCGACGCCGAGTGGCCAGACACAGCGCCACCCGTACGTGCAAAAATGATGCAGCGCAGGCTGCAAATCACTCCGCCCTCGGGCAAAAACAGGCGCGATAACACGGCGATCCGCTATCCATGCATCCTGGGTGTGTGGATGGTGTTGCTCATTGCCAGTCATCCGCTCCAGCAGCTGAAGTTATGCCCTTCCAAAGCGATGCAACTTCCAACAGAGGTAGCGGCAGCCATCACGCAATGCAAATTGCAAATTTATGCGACAATAAGCCGGCCAGGTACCAGGTGGAGGCCAATTGTCCACCGCAAGGCCAGAGGCAGGCGGCCAGCGCATCGTAAGGCGGTGCGATACAAAATAAATTAATCAATTAGATTATTTAGCCATAAAATTGTTAAAATTTAAATTTTTGTCCACTCACATGTACTTAGCGTGCCCAATTGATACTTATGTTATTCTTGCCATTCACACGACAGCATTGCCAACTGATCGTGCATAAATTTCCCCCAGCGAACTGACCTACGACAATAATGTTAATCGAACAGAGTCTGTTATGTTATGTTATGTTCAAATGTAGGTCAGTCGAGATTAAATGTTAAATGTATCTCCCCCGTCATGTCGCTCTCCACCTTGCAAACTGGAGATCGTTGCATAGTTTTAAGTGCTCCCATAAATGTTCTAAAATTTCTGTTTGCAAAACTATATGTAGAAATGAGCAACAATAAAAATCTCTCTGTGGCGGTCGTGGCGAGCGGACGTGTTTGCGGACAGCGCCCGGTCGGCCAACCAGACGAACAAAAAAACCCCTCTAAACCAAGGCAAAAGTACCTAGGTGTCCATCTGGACCGAAAGCTCCACATGCAACACCATGTTACGCAGCTACGATGCCGTCTTAAAGCACTCTATAATAAACTAGAGTGGCTAATAGGAAACAAAAGCGTACTCTCTGTAGAATGCAAAATCACTATCTACAAGCAGATGATTGCGCCGATATGGAGATATGCTTTGCCGATCTGGGGTGCCATGATCTCTGACACACAGCTACGCCGAATAGAATCCACACAGAACTGGATTCTAAGGAAGATAGTGAAGGCCTCCTGGTGGACTAGAAACAAAGACATACGTGATACTTACGACATAGGCACAGTGGACGAAATATTCCATACTACAAGCAAAAGATTCGCCGACTCACTTGCTATTCATCCTAATGCCAACGCTCGTAAGCTAATCGCAAGTCCGTATGTTCCAATTCGTCTTGATCGGCAAAGGTATAGTCTGCAACTACAACAACATGTTCGCCCTCTACAGCAACTAGTGCAGCAATCGCAAGAACAACAACAGCTGCCAACTCTGCTTCGCATGGAGCTTGAAGAAGAAGAAGCAAACTCGCTCAGAATGCAACAGCAGCAGCAACAGCAGACCCCACAACAACAGCCAGCCAGATTCAGCGAAATGAGGATAAATTCGCTAAGAAGGCACTACAGAGAGGGACGAATTACGCTCGAAGAGCTAAAACTAGCAATTAGGGAACAGCCATTGGTGATTCAGCAATTAGTACTGCCTCGCGAGCTGGCTATTCAAATATACCAGCAGCAACAACAGCAGCAGCAACAGCAACAACAGCAGCAGCAACAGCAACAACAGCAGCAGCAACAGCAACAACACCAGCAGCAACAGCAGCAGCAACAGCAACAAGAGCAGCAGCAACAACAGCAGCAGCAACACCAGTACCAACAGCAGCATCAGCAACAGCAACAACAGCAAATACAGCAGCAGCAACAACAGCTCGAGGGACTCCAGCATCAGCCAAATCAGTCGCCTGACGTCGAAATAGTGCTAGATACACCACAGCAGCAACAAGAGCAACAACTAGAACGGCCACTTCCACAACCTCAGCAAGCCAATTTACAACAGCAACGGCTAACTGAGGACGAGCAGCAGCTTGAGCACCGACTTGAAAGACTCAGGCAGCAACTTGAGCGCGAGATGGACGAGGCTGCAAATAACGAGCCAACTCAACAACAGCGAACACCAGAGCAGCAGCAATCAAACCAACAGCAACACACAATAGCCTTAACTGAAAATAAAAATACAAATATTAATCCAAGCAACTCAGTCTGTGCCAATATAACAAATTTTTCTATTTCACAGAGCATAATAATAGCCCCATACAGCCTCATAAACATTGCCACAGATGCTCCTTGGCAACAAAATCAGCCCACAACCACACAACAGCTCCGCCAGCAGCACTCGAACCTTCACCAGCAGCACCTACAGCAACAACGGGAGGTAGTGGAGGCGCCCAGCAGCAACAACGCACAGTCAACAGTCAGGGGGGCTAAAAGAAGAAGAAGCAGTTCAACAAGCTGTATTGAACCCAAAAGACGCTCACCTGCAGCTCCTGACAACCAGCAACAGCGGCAACTCCACACTCTACTCGGCAAAAGGCACTCTGGGGGACCAGCTCAACACAACTGCTGGCCTCCAAAGCGCCAAAAGCTCGTGCAACAGCAGCAACAACGTCAAGCATGCCTTCGCATAACACGGCTGGGTACATGGCAGCTGCAAATGCCCCACAGGCTGGGAATATGGCTTCTACTCTCCTGCTTTGGCATGCAAACACACCATAAGGTGCCCCAGAAGCTTGTGTGGGCACCTCCAGCAGACTACGGTCAATCCTCGACGAACGGCAGACACCTCCAAATTGCCAGAAGGCGCCCGTGGCACTCCTGGCAGCGGCTCCAACGTCGATGGTCCAATTGCGGGCGGCAAACACACAGGAAGGCCAGGCCGTATAACATATTAATCCATGAGACCTGAAATAGATAAATAATAAGTAAATTTGCACCAACTAGAACTACAAATTCCAACAAATCCTTAAATTCGCCCCTCTGGCAAACTATGTTTACAATTTAACTCAATTAATATGTTAACTCAGCTGTTCATAACGCAATCGAAAGCAGCCCTGATAACATTAACAGAGGTATGTTAATAACAGAACCAATTGAGTAATTGCTCAACTGTTCTGAACGCAATCGCCAACAACCCTGATAACGTTAACAGAGGCACTGTTAATAACAGAAATAGTACCGCCAACTGCTAAAAATTCAAATAAGCCTGCCAAGCATAGTATTAAGTAATGTTAAATGTAAAAAAATAATTGTTAAATGTTTATTTATCGTAATTCGTCACAATTTTCTTTTATGTTGTGATATGCATGTAAAATTTTGTTAAAATATGTCATACATGCCAGTAATTTGTCAGCTAGTCCGTTTCACAATTAGACCTATTTCGTTCCAATTCTGTCTCATATATTGCATTGTGAACTAGAATTAAGCAATGAAAAAGACAATAAAATGCGACTACTAGCTTAATCGCTAGAAGTTCGCCGTAGCGCACGCATGCGCAGCAATTTAAAAAAAAAAAACTCAAACAAACTATGCAACAGCTCAGCAGCTCCTTGTGGGCTCCATCTAGCATCCTGAACTGCAACCGGCCTGTTTGCGGGCCACCCAATACGTTGCTGCGGCCGTCAAGTCAGCTGACATGCAATTCCTGGACAAGTTGTGGAGTGTGAGAGACGTCACTAGATGCTTCCAAACCATGACGCTGAAGTGCTGTCCTGCAAATAAAGACGATACGCCTACGACGGTCAACGGGGCCAAATACTCAATTCGGTGCGAGCGACTGCCTAGGCATCGTCCATCCAAACAAAATATAAATAGCACAACAACTTCTTGGGGGTCCTATCCAGCACCCTAAAACGCCACCGGCCTGTTTCCAAGAAGATGATATGCTCCACGACGACCTGCTGGTTAAATACTCAATTTGGAGTGAGCGACGGCTTCGGCATCGCCCACTCAAACAAAGTATGCAACAGCTCGGCAGCTCCTTGTGGGCTCCATCTAGCATCCTGAACTGCAACCGGCCTGTTTGCGGGCCACCCAATACGCTGCTGCGGCCGCCAAGTCAGCTGACATGCAATTCCTGGACAAGTTGTGGAGGGTGAGAGACGCCACTTGATGTTTCCAAACCACGACGATGATGCGCTGTCCTACAAGCAAAGGTACATAAATAAACATTGTTTAAAATACATACTTACCAAGAAGATGATATGCTCCACGACGGCCTGCTGGCTAAAATCTCAATTTGGAGTGAGCGACGGCCTCGGCATCGCCCACTCAAACAAACTATGCAACAGCTCAGCAGCTCCTTGTGCGCTTCATCTAGCATCCTGAACTGCAACCGGCCTGTTTGCGGGCCACCCAATACGTTGCTGCGGCCGTCAAGTCAGCTGACATGCAATTCCTGGACAAGTTGTGGAGTGTGAGAGACGTCACTAGATGCTTCCAAACCATGACGCTGAAGTGCTGTCCTGCAAATAAAGACGATGCGCCTACGACGGTCAACGGGGCCAAATACTCAATTCGGTGCGAGCGACTGCCTAGGCATCGTCCATCCAAACAAAATATAAATAGCACAACAGCTTCTTGGGGGTCCTATCCAGCACCCTGAAACGCCACCGGCCTGTTTTCCAGGCCATCCATTACTACTGAGCCGGTTTAATGCGCTGCTGTGACCGCCAAGTCCACTGACATGCAACTATCAGACAAGATGATCTGCTCCACGACGACCCACTTAGCCAAACCACTATTCGGCAAGAGCGACGGTATAGCTCAGCAGCCCCATGTGGGCTCCCCTTACTTCCTGAATTGCCCGAGTGGCCACCCATCATAAGCGTACCTGCAAGCTGAGTGAGAAGCACGACGCGCGATAGCCGCCACAGAGATTGATGCCACTGCTTCAAGAAGACGCAGGTTCCCACGGCGATTTACTAGGCCAAACTCAGGAAACGCTGCCATTGATGCCGCTCCTAAAGATGAGTAATATAGGACGATAACTATCGTTGCAAATTAAAATACCAAAAATGCGTTTAGCCGATAAGTTAGTATATAAGAAAATACCGACACGCTGTAACAGGGCTGCAAAATGTTTTGCCCACATATTATAAAAACTTCTGTTGCCGTTTAAATTTAAAATAAGTTGCTATGTTAAAGTAATGAGTTAAATTAAAAATAAAGACACCGTCAGTATCTTTCTGGCGGGCAAGTGGTTACAAAAAAAAAAAAAAAAACAATTCCTGGACAAGTTGTGGAGGGTGAGAGACGCCACTAGATGTTTCCAAACCACGACGATGATGCGCTGTCCTGCAAGCAAAGGTACATAAATAAACATTGTTTAAAATACATACTTACCAAGAAGATGATATGCTCCACGACAGCCTGCTGGCTAAAATCTCAATTTGGAGTGAGCGACGGCTTCGGCATCGCCCACTCAAACAAACTATGCAACAGCTCGCAGCTCCTTGTGGGCTCCATCTAGCATCCTGAACTGCAACCGGCCTGTTTGCGGGCCACCCAATACGTTGCTGCGGCCGTCAAGTCAGCTGACATGCAATTCCTGGACAAGTTGTGGAGGGTGAGAGACGCCACTAGATGTTTCCAAACCATGACGCTGAAGTGCTGTCCTGCAAATAAAGACGATGCGCCTACGACGGTCAACGGGGCCAAATACTCAATTCGGTGCGAGCGACTGCCTAGGCATCGTCCATCCAAACAATATATAAATAGCACAACAGCTTCTTGGGGGTCCTATCCAGCACCCTGAAACGCCACCGGCCTGTTTTCCAGGCCATCCATTACTACTGAGCCGGTTTAATGCGCTGCTTGACCGCCAAGCCAACTGACATGCAATTCCTAGGCAAGCTTCGTGGCGAGTGAGAGACGCCAACAGATGTTTCCAAACCACTACACTAAGTGCTGTCCCCGACAAGTTGTGGAGGGCTAGAGGCGCCACTGGATGTTTCCAAATCACGACGATGATGCGCTGTCCTGCAACCAAAGGCACATAAAAAAAAATAAAAAAACTGTTAAAAATACATACTTACCAAGAAGATGACATGCTCCACGAAGGCCTGCTGGTTAAATACCCAATCTGGAGTAAGAGACGGCTCCGGCATCGCCCTCTCAAACAAAATATGCAACAGCTCAGTAGCGACTGTTGGGCTCTATCTAGCAATCTGAATCGCTACCGGCCTGCCTCCAGGCCATCCATAACTATTGAGCCGATTGAAGGCGTTGCTGTGACCGCCAAGCCAACTGACATGCAATTCCTAGGCAAGCTTCGTGGCGAGTGAGAGACGCCAACAGATGTTTCCAAACCACTACACTAAGTGCTGTCCCCCAAATAAAGACGATGCGCCTACGACGGTCGACTGGGCCAAGTACTCAATTTGAGGTGAGCGATTGCTTCGGTATCGTCCATCCAAACAATTGCTGGTCAAACTGCATGGCGTGTGAGAGACGCTACTGGATGTTTCCAGACCACGACGATGATGCGCTGTCCTGCAAGCAGAGGCACACAAATAAACACTGTTTCCAAGAAGATGATATGCTCCACGACGACCTGCTGGTTAAATACTCAATTTGGAGTGAGCGACGGCTTCGGCATCGCCCACTCAAACAAAGTATGCAACAGCTCGGCAGCTCCTTGTGGGCTCCATCTAGCATCCTGAAGTGCAACCGGCCTGTTTGCGGGCCACCCAATACGCTGCTGCGGCCGCCAAGTCAGCTGACATGCAATTCCTGGACAAGTTGTGGAGGGTGAGAGACGCCACTAGATGTTTCCAAACCACGACGATGATGCGCTGTCCTGCAAGCAAAGGTACATAAATAAACATTGTTTAAAATACATACTTACCAAGAAGATGATATGCTCCACGACGGCCTGCTGGCTAAAATCTCATTTTGGAGTGAGCGACGGCCTCGGCATCGCCCACTCAAACAAACTATGCAACAGCTCAGCAGCTCCTTGTGGGCTCCATCTAGCATCCTGAAGTGCAACCGGCCTGTTTTCCAGGCCATCCATTACTACTGAGCCGGTTTAATGCGCTGCTGTGACCGCCAAGTCCACTGACATGCAACTATCAGACAAGATGATCTGTTCCACGACGACCCACTGAGCCAAACCACTATTCGGCAAGAGCGACGGTATAGCTCAGCAGCCCCATGTGGGCTCCCCTTACTTCCTGAATTGCCCGAGTGGCCACCCATCATAAGCGTACCTGCAAGCTGAGTGAGAAGCACGACGCGCGATAGCCGCCACAGAGATTGATGCCACTGCTTCAAGAAGACGCAGGTTCCCACGGCGATTTACTAGGCCAAACTCAGGAAACGCTGCCATTGATGCCGCTCCTAAAGATGAGTAATATAGGACGATAACTATCGTTGCAAATTAAAATACCAAAAATGCGTTTAGCCGATAAGTTAGTATATAAGAAAATACCGACACGCTGTAACAGGGCTGCAAAATGTTTTGCCCACATAGTATAAAAACTTCTGTTGCCGTTTAAATTTAAAATAAGTTGCTATGTTAAAGTAATGAGTTAAATTAAAAATAAAGACACCGTCAGTATCTTTCTGGCGGGCAAGTGGTTAAAAAAAAAAAAAAAAAAAAACAATTCCTGGACAAGTTGTGGAGGGTGAGAGACTCCACTAGATGTTTCCAAACCACGACGATGATGCGCTGTCCTGCAAGCAAAGGTACATAAATAAACATTGTTTAAAATACATACTTACCAAGAAGATGATGCGCTCCACGACGGCCTGCTGGCTAAAAACTCAATTTGGAGTGAGTGACGGCCTCGGCATCGCCCACTCAAATAAAATATGCAACAGCTCAGCAGCTCCTTGTGGGCTCCATTTAGCACCCTGAACTGCAACCGGCCTGTTTGCGGGCCACCCAATACGTTGCTGCGGCCGCCAAGTCAGCTGACATGCAATTCCTGGACAAGTTGTGGAGGGTGAGAGGCGCCACTGGATGTTTCCAAACCACGACGATGATGCGCTGTCCTGCAAATAAAGACGATGCGCCTACGACAGTCAACGGGTCCAAATACTCAATTCGGTGCGAGCGACTGCCTAGGCATCGTCCATCCAAACAATATATAAATAGCACAACAGCTTCTTGGGGGTCCTATCCAGCACCCTGAAACGCCACCGGCCTGTTTTCCAGGCCATCCATTACTACTGAGCCGGTTTAATGCGCTGCTTGACCGCCAAGCCAACTGACATGCAATTCCTAGGCAAGCTTCGTGGCGAGTGAGAGACGCCAACAGATGTTTCCAAACCACTACACTAAGTGCTGTCCCCGACAAGTTGTGGAGGGCTAGAGGCGCCACTGGATGTTTCCAAATCACGACGATGATGCGCTGTCCTGCAACCAAAGGCACATAAACAAAAATAAAAAAACTGTTAAAAATACATACTTACCAAGAAGATGACATGCTCCACGAAGGCCTGCTGGTTAAATACCCAATCTGGAGTAAGAGACGGCTCCGGCATCGCCCTCTCAAACAAAATATGCAACAGCTCAGTAGCGACTGTTGGGCTCCATCTAGCAATCTGAATCGCTACCGGCCTGCCTCCAGGCCATCCATAACTATTGAGCCGATTGAAGGCGTTGCTGTGACCGCCAAGCCAACTGACATGCAATTCCTAGGCAAGCTTCGTGGCGAGTGAGAGACGCCAACAGATGTTTCCAAACCACTACACTAAGTGCTGTCCCCCAAATAAAGACGATGCGCCTACGACGGTCGACTGGGCCAAGTACTCAATTTGAGGTGAGCGATTGCTTCGGTATCGTCCATCCAAACAATTGCTGGTCAAACTGCATGGCGTGTGAGAGACGCTACTGGATGTTTCCAGACCACGACGATGATGCGCTGTCCTGCAAGCAGAGGCACACAAATAAACACTGTTTCCAAGAAGATGATATGCTCCACGACGACCTGCTGGTTAAATACTCAATTTGGAGTGAGCGACGGCTTCGGCATCGCCCACTCAAACAAAGTATGCAACAGCTCGGCAGCTCCTCGTGGGCTCCATCTAGCATCCTGAACTGCAACCGGCCTGTTTGCGGGCCACCCAATACGCTGCTGCGGCCGCCAAGTCAGCTGACATGCAATTCCTGGACAAGTTGTGGAGGGTGAGAGACGCCACTAGATGTTTCCAAACCACGACGATGATGCGCTGTCCTGCAAGCAAGGGTACATAAATAAACATTGTTTAAAATACATACTTACCAAGAAGATGATATGCTCCACGACGGCCTGCTGGCTAAAATCTCAATTTGGAGTGAGCGACGGCCTCGGCATCGCCCACTCAAACAAACTATGCAACAGCTCAGCAGCTCCTTGTGGGCTCCATCTAGCATCCTGAACTGCAACCGGCCTGTTTGCGGGCCACCCAATACGTTGCTGCGGCCGTCAAGTCAGCTGACATGCAATTCCTGGACAAGTTGTGGAGTGTGAGAGACGTCACTAGATGCTTCCAAACCATGACGCTGAAGTGCTGTCCTGCAAATAAAGACGATACGCCTACGACGGTCAACGGGGCCAAATACTCAATTCGGTGCGAGCGACTGCCTAGGCATCGTCCATCCAAACAAAATATAAATAGCACAACAACTTCTTGGGGGTCCTATCCAGCACCCTAAAACGCCACCGGCCTGTTTCCAAGAAGATGATATGCTCCACGACGACCTGCTGGTTAAATACTCAATTTGGAGTGAGCGACGGCTTCGGCATCGCCCACTCAAACAAAGTATGCAACAGCTCGGCAGCTCCTTGTGGGCTCCATCTAGCATCCTGAACTGCAACCGGCCTGTTTGCGGGCCACCCAATACGCTGCTGCGGCCGCCAAGTCAGCTGACATGCAATTCCTGGACAAGTTGTGGAGGGTGAGAGACGCCACTTGATGTTTCCAAACCACGACGATGATGCGCTGTCCTACAAGCAAAGGTACATAAATAAACATTGTTTAAAATACATACTTACCAAGAAGATGATATGCTCCACGACGGCCTGCTGGCTAAAATCTCAATTTGGAGTGAGCGACGGCCTCGGCATCGCCCACTCAAACAAACTATGCAACAGCTCAGCAGCTCCTTGTGCGCTTCATCTAGCATCCTGAACTGCAACCGGCCTGTTTGCGGGCCACCCAATACGTTGCTGCGGCCGTCAAGTCAGCTGACATGCAATTCCTGGACAAGTTGTGGAGTGTGAGAGACGTCACTAGATGCTTCCAAACCATGACGCTGAAGTGCTGTCCCGCAAATAAAGACGATGCGCCTACGACGGTCAACGGGGCCAAATACTCAATTCGGTGCGAGCGACTGCCTAGGCATCGTCCATCCAAACAAAATATAAATAGCACAACAGCTTCTTGGGGGTCCTATCCAGCACCCTGAAACGCCACCGGCCTGTTTTCCAGGCCATCCATTACTACTGAGCCGGTTTAATGCGCTGCTGTGACCGCCAAGTCCACTGACATGCAACTATCAGACAAGATGATCTGCTCCACGACGACCCACTGAGCCAAACCACTATTCGGCAAGAGCGACGGTATAGCTCAGCAGCCCCATGTGGGCTCCCCTTACTTCCTGAATTGCCCGAGTGGCCACCCATCATAAGCGTACCTGCAAGCTGAGTGAGAAGCACGACGCGCGATAGCCGCCACAGAGATTGATGCCACTGCTTCAAGAAGACGCAGGTTCCCACGGCGATTTACTAGGCCAAACTCAGGAAACGCTGCCATTGATGCCGCTCCTAAAGATGAGTAATATAGGACGAAAACTATCGTTGAAAATTAAAATACCAAAAATGCGTTTAGCCGATAAGTTAGTATATAAGAAAATACCGTCACGCTGTAACAGGGCTGCAAAATGTTTTGCCCACATATTATAAAATCTTCTGTTGCCATTTAAATTTAAAATAAGTTGCTATGTTAAAGTAATGAGTTAAATTAAAAATAAAGACACCGTCAGTATATCTCTGGCGGGCAAGTGGTTAAAAAAAAAAAAAAAAAACAATTCCTGGACAAGTTGTGGAGGGTGAGAGACGCCACTAGATGTTTCCAAACCACGATGATGATGCGCTGTCCTGCAAGCAAAGGTACATAAATAAACATTGTTTAAAATACATACTTACCAAGAAGATGATGCGCTCCACGACGGCCTGCTGGCTAAAAACTCAATTTGGAGTGAGTGACGGCCTCGGCATCGCCCACTCAAATAAAATATGCAACAGCTCAGCAGCTCCTTGTGGGCTCCATTTAGCACCCTGAACTGCAACCGGCCTGTTTGCGGGCCACCCAATACGTTGCTGCGGCCGCCAAGTCAGCTGACATGCAATTCCTGGACAAGTTGTGGAGGGTGAGAGGCGCCACTGGATGTTTCCAAACCACGACGATGATGCGCTGTCCTGCAAATAAAGACGATGCGCCTACGACGGTCAACGGGGCCAAATACTCAATTCGGTGCGAGCGACTGCCTAGGCATCGTCCATCCAAACAATATATAAATAGCACAACAGCTTCTTGGGGGTCCTATCCAGCATCCTGAAACGCCACCGGCCTGTTTCCAAGAAGATGATATGCTCCACGACGACCTGCTGGTTAAATACTCAATTTGGAGTGAGCGACGGCTTCGGCATCGCCCACTCAAACAAAGTATGCAACAGCTCGGCAGCTCCTTGTGGGCTCCATCTAGCATCCTGAACTGCAACCGGCCTGTTTGCGGGCCACCCAATACGCTGCTGCGGCCGCCAAGTCAGCTGACATGCAATTCCTGGACAAGTCGTGGAGGGTGAGAGACGCCACTAGATGTTTCCAAACCACGACGATGATGCGCTGTCCTGCAAGCAAAGGTACATAAATAAACATTGTTTAAAATACATACTTACCAAGAAGATGATATGCTCCACGACGGCCTGCTGGCTAAAATCTCAATTTGGAGTGAGCGACGGCCTCGGCATCGCCCACTCAAACAAACTATGCAACAGCTCAGCAGCTCCTTGTGGGCTCCATCTAGCATCCTGAACTGCAACCGGCCTGTTTGCGGGCCACCCAATACGTTGCTGCGGCCGCCAAGTCAGCTGACATGCAATTCCTGGACAAGTTGTGGAGGGTGAGAGACGCCACTAGATGTTTCCAAACCACGACGATGATGCGCTGTCCTGCAAATAAAGACGATGCGCCTACGACGGTCAACGGGGCCAAATACTCAATTCATCCAAACAAAATATAAATAGCACAACAGCTTCTTGGGGGTCCTATCCAGCACCCTGAAACGCCACCGGCCTGTTTCCAAGAAGATGATATGCTCCACGACGACCTGCTGGTTAAATACCCAATCTGGAGTAAGAGACGGCTCCGGCATCGCCCTCTCGAACAATATATGCAACAGCTCAGCAGCGACTGTAGGGCTCCATCTAGCAATCTGAATCGCTACAGGCCTGCCTCCAGGCCATCCATAACTATTGAGCCGATTGAAGGCGTTGCTGTGACCGCCAAGCCAACTGACATGCAATTCCTAGGCAAGCTTCGTGGCGAGTGAGAGACGCCAACAGATGTTTCCAAACCACTACACTAAGTGCTGTCCCCCAAATAAAGACGATGCGCCTACGACGGTCGACTGGGTCAAGTACTCAATTTGAGGTGAGCGATTGCTTCGGTATCGTCCATCCAAACAATTGCTGGTCAAACTGCATGGCGTGTGAGAGACGCTACTGGATGTTTCCAGACCACGACGATGATGCGCTGTCCTGCAAGCAGAGGCACACAAATAAACCATGTTTCCAAGAAGATGATATGCTCCACGACGACCTGCTGGTTAAATACTCAATTTGGAGTGAGCGACGGCTTCGGCATCGCCCACTCAAACAAAGTATGCAACAGCTCGGCAGCTCCTTGTGGGCTCCATCTAGCATCCGGAACTGCAACCGGCCTGTTTGCGGGCCACCCAATACGCTGCTGCGGCCGCCAAGTCAGCTGACATGCAATTCCTGGACAAGTTGTGGAGTGTGAGAGACGTCACTAGATGCTTCCAAACCATGACGCTGAAGTGCTGTCCTGCAAATAAAGACGATGCGCCTACGACGGTCAACGGGGCCAAATACTCAATTCGGTGCGAGCGACTGCCTAGGCATCGTCCATCCAAACAAAATATAAATAGCACAACAGCTTCTTGGGGTCCTATCCAGCACCCTGAAACGCCACCGGCCTGTTTTCCAGGCCATCCATTACTACTGAGCCGGTTTAATGCGCTGCTGTGACCGCCAAGTCCACTGACATGCACCTATCAGACAAGATGATCTGTTCCACGACGACCCACTGAGCCAAACCACTATTCGGCAAGAGCGACGGTATAGCTCAGCAGCCCCATGTGGGCTCCCCTTACTTCCTGAATTGCCCGAGTGGCCACCCATCATAAGCGTACCTGCAAGCTGAGTGAGAAGCACGACGCGCGATAGCCGCCACAGAGATTGATGCCACTGCTTCAAGAAGACGCAGGTTCCCACGGCGATTTACTAGGCCAAGCTCAGGAAACGCTGTCATTGATGCCGCTCCTAAAGATGAGTAATATAGGACGATAACTATCGTTGCAAATTAAAATACCAAAAATGCGTTTAGCCGATAAGTTAGTATATAAGAAAATACCGACACGCTGTAACAGGGCTGCAAAATGTTTTGCCCACATATTATAAAAACTTCTGTTGCCGTTTAAATTTAAAATAAGTTGCTATGTTAAAGTAATGAGTTAAATTAAAAATAAAGACACCGTCAGTATCTTTCTGGCGGGCAAGTGGTTAAAAAAAAAAAAAAAAAAAAACAATTCCTGGACAAGTTGTGGAGGGTGAGAGACGCCACTAGATGTTTCCAACCCACGACGATGATGCGCTGTCCTGCAAGCAAGGGTACATAAATAAACATTGTTTAAAATACATACTTACCAAGAAGATGATGCGCTCCACGACGGCCTGCTGGCTAAAAACTCAATTTGGAGTGAGTGACGGCCTCGGCATCGCCCACTCAAATAAAATATGCAACAGCTCAGCAGCTCCTTGTGGGCTCCATTTAGCACCCTGAACTGCAACCGGCCTGTTTGCGGGCCACCCAATACGTTGCTGCGGCCGCCAAGTCAGCTGACATGCAATTCCTGGACAAGTTGTGGAGGGTGAGAGGCGCCACTGGATGTTTCCAAATCACGACGATGATGCGCTGTCCTGCAACCAAAGGCACATAAACAAAAATAAAAAAACTGTTAAAAATACATACTTACCAAGAAGATGACATGCTCCACGAAGGCCTGCTGGTTAAATACCCAATCTGGAGTAAGAGACGGCTCCGGCATCGCCCTCTCAAACAAAATATGCAACAGCTCAGTAGCGACTGTTGGGCTCCATCTAGCAATCTGAATCGCTACCGGCCTGCCTCCAGGCCATCCATAACTATTGAGCCGATTGAAGGCGTTGCTGTGACCGCCAAGCCAACTGACATGCAATTCCTAGGCAAGCTTCGTGGCGAGTGAGAGACGCCAACAGATGTTTCCAACCACTACACTAAGTGCTGTCCCCCAAATAAAGACGATGCGCCTACGACGGTCGACTGGGCCAAGTACTCAATTTGAGGTGAGCGATTGCTTCGGTATCGTCCATCCAAACAATTGCTGGTCAAACTGCATGGCGTGTGAGAGACGCTACTGGATGTTTCCAGACCACGACGATGATGCGCTGTCCTGCAAGCAGAGGCACACAAATAAACACTGTTTCCAAGAAGATGATATGCTCCACGACGACCTGCTGGTTAAATACTCAATTTGGAGTGAGCGACGGCTTCGGCATCGCCCACTCAAACAAAGTATGCAACAGCTCGGCAGCTCCTTGTGGGCTCCATCTAGCATCCTGAACTGCAACCGGCCTGTTTGCGGGCCACCCAATACGCTGCTGCGGCCGCCAAGTCAGCTGACATGCAATTCCTGGACAAGTTGTGGAGGGTGAGAGACGCCACCTAGATGTTTCCAAACCACGACGATGATGCGCTGTCCTGCAAATAAAGACGATGCGCCTACGACGGTCAACGGGGCAAATACTCAATTCGGTGCGAGCGACTGCCTAGGCATCGTCCATCCAAACAATATATAAATAGCACAACAGCTTCTTGGGGGTCCTATCAGCACCCTGAAACGCACCGGCCTGTTTTCAGGCCATCCATTACTACTGAGCCGGTTTAATGCGCTGCTGCCGCCAAGTCCACTGACATGC
>NW_027212936.1:0-47776 GCF_030788295.1 Drosophila virilis | reverse complement strand
AATCTCACGCATTAGTAACTTTCCAGTTATCATGAGGCAGCTAAGAAATCTCAGAGGATCAAATGTTGACGTGATCAAGCTCAAGAACTATAGTTGGCGAACTGGAAGTAAATAGGCATGGTGATCGCTTCGCCTGCAGTATCAAAACTATCAACATAGTCGTCCACATAGTGACATTCAAGAATAGCTTCAACCGCGCGACGGACTGAGTCCTGACTTATAGTGCTGCTGCCCCTTGGATAATGCCGAATTCAATGAAATATCACCAACTTTAGCAGCCGCATCGAACACCAGTCTTATCTTACCGGGCTTATTTGGATTTTCAACTCCAAAGTGCGGAAGATACCAAAGTTTGTTGCTGTTGACTAAAGCGACCTCATGCTGCATCAATCGTCGAGCATATCCTTTATGATCATCATCGTCTTTAATTTTCATATAGGTTTTTTTAAACTGATCGTTACGCTTAATCTTTCTCTCAATGTTGAACAATCTTTTGTATTCCATATCATAGTTTCGTGGCAACTCAACATTATCACGGCTCCATAATAAACCCGTCTGGTAACGTTCTCCTATTTTCACCGTGGTGTCTTTGAGTATCCTCTGTGCTCGTGCATCGTCGCTGGCTGCGACTGGTGGCGTAAGCTTCACACCGAAGTTTTCGATATCAAAATAGTCGTTTACCATTTTTTGGATTGCGACACTGCTAGGAGGCATGACTTTGTTGACGTTGCCGTCGGTTGATCTCTTACTGGCCCAAAAACCACCCATCCAAGTTCGGTGGCTGCGGCATATGATCCCTGTGGTGCAAATCTTTTTATTTGCATTGGCAGTCCATGATGCGCATGGTCAAGTCCAATCAGAAGTTTTGATACCGCCCTGCGATACGGTTTCATTGGAAGACGTGCACCGTTGCCCCACATTTGGAAGTCACGTTGATGCAGACTTTGCATTGGTATCCTCAGGTTGGACACGGCATACACATTACGCAACACATGCCGTTTGCGCTTGTCCGGTCCACTAACTTCCATGCTTACCACTGTGGTCGGCTCTCTGGTTGCTCTTCCACCAAACCACTGTATATTTAGTTGCCTGCGTTCCCCTTTGATATCTAGATCGCGCAGTAGCTCGTCCTCGTTTCAGACGAGCCCTCGTCGAGAAGCGCGTACGTATCGATCCGCTTATTGGCCCCGTGCAATGTCACTGGCAATATGCGGAATAGTAGGCGTTCTCCATCCGAATCGACACAGCTTAAGTTGCTTTGTTGCGTCGATTGAGCATGGCTGCGGTGCCCTTGTGTGAGGATCCGCTGGCTGCGGCATCCGTTCAGTATTCCTCACTCTATCACCTGCTGGCTGCGGTGCATTGTGACTCATGGCATCATGATCATGTAAGAGACGATGATGTCTCTTTCGGCATCCATTAACTTGACATTCGTTGGCCCTATTGCAGACTCTTACCATGTGGCCAACTCGTAAACACGAAAAACAAAGCCGGTGCCTTTATACGACTGTCCACCTCTTTAGCGGAGAGGCTAAGTTAAACTCGTTGCAGTCCCTGACTGTGTGTTGTCCATTACAGATTGGACACTGTTTGGTGCGACTTCGGTGACGCCCTTCATTATTCTAGTCAATGCTGGCATGCAGCGCTCTAGGCTTTTGCTCCTTACTATCGACGTCCACAATCGTACATACCACATTGGCGTAGACCGTTAACCACGCGCTATAATGTACGACTGTCGGGAAAGGCCTAATCGTAGCTGCGTGTCTGGCCCATTCCACCCTCTTCCTTGGTGGTAGTTTAGCAACCAAATCCTCCATCAGTGTAGGATTCGCTGTGCTCCTGAATTGGCTGCACCTCTCGAATACTAATTAGCTGGCTGCGTATTAGCTGTTCTGGGCGGCCGTATCTAAAGCATAATTGTTCCATTACGTTGTTCAGATTTCTGGGATGTATGAGCAACGACTTCACAGTGTCGCGTGCTTTGCCTTTGAGTGCCTTCAACAATCGCTGGTTATTCTCCAGATTTGTACAGTTGTACGCCAAAGTTGTTTCCGTAAACGCGCAGAAGAATATAGGCCAATCCTCAGGTTGACCTCCAAACTCGGGTAGATCTGGTAATTTGCGTGGCAGGCATACATCGTTCCTGGGAGTCATGCGAAGTTCCCAGTTGCCTGCGTTGGCTCCAAAATTATCGTTTGTTGGTTCTCCTGTGCCGGAGTGTAGCTGAGCGTTGGCTGTGCAATGCCTGCAAAGCAATATGGCGTCGAGCGGGTTGACGTTGTAGAGCAGTTATCCATAACTGTAGCCCGTTCTACCATTAGCAACTGTGTTCCCAAATTTCCACTCAATGACGTAGGCAGTGCCTCACTCAAAGATGGCGGTCTGCTCAAAATGTTAGTTCCACTCAAAATTGCAGTTTCTCTCAAACTTACTCTTGAAATTGGGACTACACTTATAGTTGCAGTTTCACTCAAACATCCACTCGACGATGGTTCTCCGCTCAAAGCTCCGATCAAAGATGGCGGCAGGTTAGCTGTACAACTCACGCCAGCACTACTCAACTTAACGGGATCAATAACTGTACTCACATGTGCTAAACCAGTTTTTGACCTCTGCATCTCGTGCTCTAGCGCAGAGACTCTCTTTATCAAATTTATAACTTGCGTACTTGAGAGTTGCGAGCTTGGGCTTGGCGCTCCTGCCAATGTGCTGGCTCGTGCACTCAATCCCACGGCCACAGTGCCGGCAGGTTGTACACTTGTGCCCACATCCACGGTGCTGGGGCTTTGTGGTGCGCTAACAGCAGGAACTTGCATTTGTGATACAGTGCTCACCATTCTACTTGTCCGCTTTGTCTGTGTCTGGTTACGCAGCCAAAACAACTGGAGCGACCTCGCAACTGATAAGAGCAGCATCTTAATTTTATCTTATAATACTCGCTCTGCAAAGCAAGTGCCTAAATTTCGCTCTTAAGAATTCATTAACATAGAGCTGCCGCTCTTCGCTGTAACGATCGTTTTATTGCCCTAGCTTTACTTATGCGAAGGCCTCGATGCTGCGCATCGAGTTAGTTAAGTTCGTTCGCTTCATGCATTTGGTACGCATCGGCCACTTGCACTACTCAAAATTATAACTTATAATTGTCTCTTGTTCTGCTTCTCGTAACTTTAAGAAATATAAAACAATTTTGAACACAAAAAATAAATAGTTAATTATTTCTATTTGTGAAAGGTATTGAAAAAGTTCAATAGCGCAACATTTGGTGACCCCGACGTGATTTTAGTTTTGTTGTTGTAAGATTGTTTGGTTTACATTAAAGCAATAATCTTAAAAGGCACCACCTGGCATTTCGTTTTGTGCACTTTATATACATACATACTTATCGCCGTCGCTTTGCCTACTCTCTCGGTCTTATTGTACAACTATTGTTTTTTGAACGGTTTGCATGTACTAGCGATCACCGTTGTTAGTTACTCAGCTAGTTTCGCACGCGCTTTCTATCACGCTTGTAATGGCAACCGAAAATAATGCCTCTAGTGCAGTGCCCTCTGCAAACAGGGTGACCTTTCTGAAGCGCAAAGCCATTTCAATTTATGACAGTTTGCAAACACTTCGAAATGCTCTAACTAATTCGCCACTTAGTGCAATTGATGAGTGCGGTCTTAGTGTTAGGCTGAAGCAAATCGAGCGACTTTGATGAAATCGGTAACCAATTGCGTGAGGACTTCGACGAGTTAGCAGTTTCTACGGAAATTTCGGTTCGGAGTGAAATAGCGAAACGTGTCTCAATATTGCCCTGCCCAACATTTCGCGACCAATCTATGCTGCCCTCGCAGACAGTTAGAGCTAAGGCACCGCCAACACTACACTCAATAAAGTTGCCTACGTTCAGTGGTGGTTACACAGAATGGGCCGACTTTTATTCTATGTTCACAACCGTCATAGAAAATCATCCTGATCTAGCAGATATCGAAAAGCTGCAGCATCTTCGATCGTGCCTGAAGGATACAGCGCTGGACGCGATTCGATCATTGGAAATAACAAACGATAATTATGCCATAGCACTTAATTTATTGGAGAAAAGGTTTAATAATAGACGTTTGGTTTATCAGGCACACATACTTGAGATTGGGGCTCAAGAGGGTGGCAGGTGGATCGGCCGTGTCGTTAAGGGAGTTATCCGACCAATTCAACGCACAATTTCGCGCGTTAAAGAGCATGGGCAACTTCGAACAAATCGCTGGATGTGCATCATTGTGCAGATTATTTTACAAAAGCTGGACCCAATATCACAAGCCAAATGGGAAGAAAGGCTAGAGGATTCGTCGTTCGTTAGTTTAATACCATCGTGGGAGCATATGGCTACGTTTCTGGAGCAGAGATGGCGAACAATGGAAACCGTAAATTTTGCTATGGCAAGCTATGCCCCTAGCCATCAAGTGGGAAAAACTAGAGCAATTAACACCAGTAGATCGTCATTTCTCGCTACTAACCACGACGCCCCTGTCTGCGTCTTTTGTGACATCCCTGGTCATAGTATGTATAATTGTTCTCGATTTGGAAATTTGACCCCTGCATTACGGATTAGGGAGGCAAAACGAGTTGCATTGTGCTCGATAGCCCATGCCTCTTTCGATAAGTCATCGCCATCTACCTCCACATCTCTTGTTGCCTAGTATTTCAGTAGTGATGTTGTCGTCTTGGCTACGGCTATGATCTTTGTAAGAAATCGCTCAGGCACTTTGATACCTTGTCGTGCCCTTTTGGATTCTGGTTCTCAGCTTCACCTTATAACGTCGCGCCTTGCTCAACAGCTTCAGCTAAAGAAGCACAAGTCCTCAGCCATTGCCTCTGGTCTAGGAGATTCTCGTTTTGAAACAGAAAGAAACACGGTCACTATACCAATACAGTCTCAAGTCTCTGAATACTCAACATGCCTTACAGCTCTGGTAGCTAGGCGCTACCTAACTGATAGTCAACCGAGTTTTACTATCAACACGACGAATTGGAACATTCCCGATAATATAAAACTTGCAGATCCGTTTTTCTTTAAGCCTCAACGCGTGGACTTGCTACTTGGAGCTAGCATGTTTTACAACCTTCTCAGCGTCGGCCAAATAAGGCTTCCCCCAGGACTACCGTGTCTTCAAAAAACACGGCTTGGTTGGGTAGTTTCTGGAGGCGGACCGCGCTTGTGTGGTTCTATGTTAATGGCAAAGCATACTGCGGGCAAACTTGAGTCAAGTTCTGAAGAACGTGCTGATGAATTGGTTCGAAGATTTTGGGAGATAGAATCCTGCTTGGAAAGTACACCTACCACTTCAAAGGAAGAAAACATCTGTGAAGAACATTCCGTAAAGACTCATATCAGATTGCCTAGTGGCCAATATTCAGTTCGTTTACCCTTCAAGCGAAGTTTGGAATGTCTGGGGACGTCATACCAACAAGCCTTTCGTTGGTTCCTGACCCTGGAACGCAAACTACAAAATCGTCCAGATCTGAAGATTCAATATTCAAACTTTCTAAAGGAATATTTGGATCTTCGTCATATGTCGCCTCTTGCTCCAGAGTCTATAGGACTTTGTCAATACTTTCTTCCTCATCACTGTGTCTTTAAGGAAGACAGTTCAACGACAAAATTGCGAGTAGTTTTCGACGGCTCAGCAGCTACCTCGTCAGGTTATTAATTAAATGAACTATTGATGGCTGGACCTGTTATTCAAAGCTCGCTGTTTCATATCCTTCTTCGCTTTCGTAATTTCCCCATAGGAGATATTGGAAAAATGTATCGCTGCGTACGCGTTTCAGCACTGGATGATTTTCTTCAATGCATTCTGTGGCGAGACTCGCCATAACAGGATATAAAGATTTTTAAGCTGGATACAGTTACATACGGAACAAAGCCAGCTTCATTCCTCTCTATCCGTGCTATGCATCAGCTGTCTATGGATGAGGAAACTAATTTTCCAATTGGATCTCGGATTTTGCGGCGTGACTTCTACGTTGATGACCTCATTTCAGGGGGTGATTCAATTCAAGAAGCAAAGGAACTTCTTAATCAGACGGCTGGAATCTTGGCAAGTGAGGGCTTCAAGTTGCGAAAGTGGTGCTCAAACAATTCTGCTGTACTGAAAGGGATACCCGTAGAGGACAGAAAATCTTCCCTAAAGTTTGATGATGGTAGCGACATCACCAAAACTCTTGGACTTTTCGTCCATTCAGCAGAGATCTAAACCATCAAAAAGTCAATACTATCGACCATAGCTCGCTTGTATGACCCGCTTGGACTCATAGGGCCGGTAATTGCCAAGGCTAAAATCTTTATGCAGCAGATCTGGAAGGGCGGGACGAGTGCTTGCCATCATCACTGGCAACAGCTTGGCATGATCTTTGCTGCAGTTTTGAGAAGGCACAGTTTCTTAAATTTCCTCGTCTCATGTCAATACCTGCAGCAGAGTTAGAAGTTCACGGTTTCTGCGACGCCAGCATCAAAGGATATGGGGACTGTGTCTACGTCCTTTCTCGACGAACATCAGCCAGTTGTCAGCTGTTGTGTTCCAAATCGCGTGTAGCTCCTCTGAAAACAATCACAGTTCCAAAGCTAGAGCTCTGTGGTGCCGTCATATTATCTAATCTCATGCGTGAGATATCTAAAATGAATCTGTTCGATGGAAAATTCTACTGTTGGTCGGAATCTGCTGTATGCCTTTTCTGGATAAGGACCGAGCCCTGCAAGCTCAATGTGTTTGTGGCTAATCGTGTCACAGCAGTTCAAGAGCTAACTAATGGCATGGAATGGCGTTACGTGCCTACTTCACCCAACCCGGCTGATATACTCTCGAGAGGATATACGCCCAGTGAATTAGATCAATCGTCACTGTGGTTCAACGGCCCAGAATTTCTACTTAAAAACACTCTACCCCTTAAAAAAAATCGTTGCTTTCGGGATACCTTCGGGAAGTCGCTGACCATTCCCAGCTATGAGTAGGGACTAAAAATTTTTCCCCAGGTCAGTGATTTCCCATTACTTTTCTCTTTGTCCTATCTACTTAACACTCTTTATCTAACTTACATTGCTTTACTTTATTAACAATCTTCTAACTTTCTAATAGCGTCAGTGAGAGAATTAGCTGTGAAAAGGGGCACAGCTGGCCGGACTGGCAAAAAAAAGACCTCCACCGGTCTGTGATGCTATTTAGAAAATTGTATTCTTTAACTAGGCTTGTAGCATAAATTTATATTATCTATTGTACAATCTATTGAATAATGAGGAACACACTCGTTTTGTCGACCATTAATAAGTAAATAACTAAATTATACCCTTGCAGAGGGTATTATAATTTTGTTGTGAAATATGTAACGCATAGAAGGAGACATATCCGACCCCATAAAGTATACATATTCTTGATCAGCATCAACAGCCGAATCGATAACCATGGCCGCCTGACCGTCGTCCGTCTGTTTGTTTCTATGCGAACAAGTCTCTTAGTTTTAAAGCTATCTTAATGAAACTTTGCAGGAGTGCCTCTTTCTGTTGCACGCAGCACATATGTCCGAACCAGCTGGATCGGAACACTATATCATATATCTTTCTTGGGAACGATCGGTCGAAAATTAAGTTGTATGAAAAAACATTTTGTTTTTCTAAATATCTTGGCCAAACTCGACATTTATTAGCTAAATGCAAAATCCTATTGTAGTATACCTACCCTGCCTGTAATACAAATCAAATGTGCGAAAATTAAAAATATTTGAAATGTTTGTGTGTTCTGATTAATACTTTAACATATATAAAGAATACTATCAAACAAAAACACAAATTAAAAGTGAAAAAACACATATGTAGCCTGTGCGATGACCAGCGCCGGCACCGCTTAACGCGCCTAGTTAAGCCCTTATGAGTGACGACAACATAGATTCTGCTCCTATTGAGCAAAGGGAAGCACCTTCCATTTAGTTGTACCTGAAGGTTTTTCCAAACGATGGACCATGCCCACTCACAATAGCTGAGTACAGGGCATGGCAGGAGAAAAAATCTGAAGAAACAAAGAAGATAAAACGTGGAGGACAAATGAGAAAGCTACGTTAACAAAAGCGCCTGCAACAAGATTTTCTGGCAGCAGCGACGACACCAGAAGACCGACAGCGCTACATAGAGCGCATCAACGAATTAAAAGCTGAATTAACACTTCGTAACCGAGCGAAGATACGCAAGGGGGTCGCAAATATGCGTAAGCTTTATCTTGCCATAAATTTAATTTCTACATGCGAATTTACGCACGTCAACCACATAAACTAAATAACCAATTTTTCCACGTCTCTGGCGCGGAGTATCTATACTCAGCTGCGTTTAGAATCTTTGTGTAATTGATAGATCTTGCAATTCATTGCAATGAAAATATCACTCCAATTATTATTTTCGATGTTTTCCTTTCTTGATAAAATCCCATAAGAGAATATATGAAAGACAAAACCAAGATTTTGAAAATAAAATTCAATTTTCTTCATGAACGTTAGATCGAAAAAAAAAATATTCTACCGTCGGTCCGTCCGTATGTATGAACGCAAGGATCTCATAACCTATAGAGCTAGAGACTTGAAATTTTAGATGTAGGTGCTCCTAGTTCCCGCGCAGATCAAGTTTGTTTCCGATAATCGATAACTTACTCCGTTTCCAAGCAATCGATACAAATCGATATCAAAATCCTGTTTTTTTTTGGAAATTTTGGTAAATAATATGAGCTAGAGTCACCAAACTTGACATATAGCTTCTAAAATAAAATATATATATGCATTTCATGTTGGAAAAATAAGGTTCTGGGTATCCCCTAGTTGGGAGCTCCCGACTAGAACCTCTTTCTTGTTAGGTATAGGAACTATATGGTTAGTACTCTTACAAAAGTAAGATAATTCCATTAAAAGAATGGAATGGAATGAAATCGGGAAACATATAGACGCATTTCGTTATAAATAGAAATTTTAGTAAGGGAATATAATAATATTAGTTACCTTAGTAAATCGTTTCGAAAACAAATTCAGATCTGAGCACAATAGTAAATGTTTAAGGGTAATAAAATCCCTAAACACAAGATTAATTACTGTCACCAATAGGCGTCAGTTAAAAGTGCCAGAAAGTCTAAATCAATTGGCGGAGTTTGATGACGACCAATTAAAAGAATTAGACGAATCAACTCAGTCAATCGAAAGCGATCCAATCGAAACAAAACCGGAAACGACAACAATCTCTGAAATGGCACAAACAGTTGAATTTATCAAGCTAGACACATCTCTATTACCAGAGTTTGATGGTAAGCCAGAAAATCTGCAAAGTTTAATTTAAGTTTCTTAAAAGACACACATGAGCTAATAGCCATAAGCCTTATAAAAACAAAACTAAAATGCGAGAAATCTTATAAGTAATGAGCAGACAATTGCTGCTATCATTACGCAACTGTCAAGTGCAGTATAAGGAGAAACGGTAGAAGTTGGATCTGCCAAGCTACTTAATCTGCAACAGAAAAACAAAACTGCTAACCAATACACCCAAGAGGTGGAAAAACTGGCAAAGTCCCTTGAAGGAGCCTATTTCAGTGAAGGTCTAATCACCTGCAAACAAATACAGCATTACAGCAGCTGTAAAAGCTATGATCCACAATAGTTCGATTGATAAGGTAAAACTTATAATGCAGGCAGGCATATTCACAAATATAAAAATTGTCGTCTCCAAATTTGTCAATAGTTGCACGGAGGTAAAAGTAACACTGTCCTGTATTATCGACGAGGTGCCTATAACAATAATAGAGGAGGCCAAGGTTATAATCGTGGCAGAAATTACAACCACAACAATTACAACCGAGGCGATAATAACAACAACAACAACAATAATTACAATAACCGTGGAGGAAGACGAGGCCAAAATCGAGGAAGAGGCCGAGGTAACTCCAACCAAGGTTACAATAATAACAATGTGAGAGTGGCGCAAAATGTCCTTTCAGTAAATGTAAAGGTTCATTCCATCAATTACAGTCTTACTATATTTGTCACTTTTTAAAATCATTCAACTGAAAATAAACTCACATTCCTAATAGATACTGGTGCTGATATCTCACTTTTAAAAAGAAATTGATATAATTTCAAAATTTAAGAAGACAAAATTAAAAACATCCAAGCCATAGGCCAGGGTGTAAAAAATCGCAAGGAGCAACTTCAATAGAACTTCAATCAACAAAATAAATTTTTCCACACGAATTTCATTTAGCAGACTTAGATTTTTTAATACCGTGTTGAAATAATAGGCATTGATTTTATTAAAAAATTCAATTGCCAATTAGACTTCAAACCAAGTGAAGACTGGTTTATAATTAGACCTCAAAACTTAAATCCTATTTATTTTCCAATAACATATACTGCTGGCAACAATACAGCTCTTCTGCCAGCCAGATCCCAACTAATTAGAAAAATAGACATTAATTCAGTAAACGTATATATATTTGCTTCAAATCAAGAAATATGTAATGGAATTTATGTTGCAAATACAATAGCAGCATCCAAACATGTATACATTCGCCTTCTAAACACAACTAATTTCGACCAATTAGTCAAAGTAAACAAAATCGAATATAAAAATTTATTATTTATTTTTATTCATAGCACTAATCCTGAAAATAGAAGCGAACAAATACTTTCATAGTTAAATAAAAAATTTCCAGAACAATTCAGAAATCAATTAACAGTATAGTGATGTGTTCGGACTGGCAACCGAACCAATAGCGACAAATCATTTCATAAACAAACATTAAGACCTAATGATGAACCCATTTATATCAAAAACTACAGAAGTCCCAAATCCAAAAACAAGTAGAGAAATTAATAAACGAAAAATTTATTTTTATTACCAAGTTTGGAAGAAAGGAAATGGCGATTAGTAATTGACTATCGCCAAATCAACAAGAAATTTCTTTCTGATAAATTCCCTCTCCCCAGAATTGACGATATTCCAGAACAACTGGGCAGAGCTAAATACTTTTCATGCCTTGACTTAATTTCAGGTTTTCACCAAATTGAACTTGAAAAGAGTTCAAGAAATATAACATCTTTTTCGATTACCATTTGTTTTTAAAATAGCACCAAATTCATTTCAGGGAATGATGACAATAGGGTTTAGAACCGTCTCAGGCATTCCTTTATATGGATAATTTAATAATGATAGAATTTTCCGAAAAACACATGATTAAAAACTTAACTGATGATTAGATGTATGTATGTATGTATGTAGATGTATGTATGTGATGTATGTAGGAAATATAAACTAAAGTTGCATCCAGAAAAATGTTAATTTTTCATGCATAAAGTGACAAATGAGTTTCTCCAGATGACAAGAAATTTGACGTCATCAAAAATTGTCCTGTCCCTCATGATGCGGACACCGCGATCCGATTTGTAGCATTCTGCAATTATTACCGTCGATTTATAAAAAACTTCGCGATTATTCACGGCACATAACTAGATTATAATAATGTTCCTTTTGAATGGTCAAGTGAATGCCAAAACGCATTCCAATACCTTAAAGAAAAGCTTATGCACCCCACATTACTACAATATCCTGATTTTCGCAAAGAATTTTGCATTATAACAGATGCTAGTAAACAAGCTTGCGGAGCGGTTCTAACTCAGATACGTAACGGAATTCAACTCCCAATAGCTTATGCATCTCGCTCATTTACAAAAGCAATAAGAGCACAACAGAACAAGAGTAAGCGGCAATTCATTGGGAAATTACCCATTTCACCACATATATTTATGGCAAACACACATATCTTTTTCTATGACTAATCTCAGTTCGAGCTCGAGCTCGAAGAATACGACTTCACAGCAGAATACCTAAAGGGAACAAGATAATTTTGTAGCAGACGCACTTTCACGCAAGACTATAAGAGAACTCAAAGACATGCAACATAAAGTAGATAAAATAAAAACTGTACAGAAGAATAATATGAACTTCTGCGAAGGCAAAAACATAAAAATGTATCCAAGCCCAACGTACGTGAGGTCATTACAAGTGACGAACTACGAAAATTAGTGACCTTGCGCATCAGCATCAACAGAATCTAAATGTTTATTTCAAGATGGAAATAAAATTATCGCAATAATTGAAGTTAGCGATTTATATACCAATCGACTTCTCGACCTAAGTCAGTTCAATAGTTCTTTTAAAAATATGGACAATCAAATATTAAAATCTTTAAGAGTAGCGCTACTCCAGCCGGTGACCCAAATAATAGATGAAAAAGAGATACAACAAATATTGTCTACATACCATGACGAACCAATTCAAGGAGGCCACAGAGCCATAACATGAACGCTAGCAAAAATAATGAGAAAGAAAGGCTATCTTCAGCACGCTGAAGATCTAATACACTTGCAGACCCACCCTTTTCATAATGCTTATAGTGCCGTATAAACGTATAGTTGATAAACAAAATGTTTTTTCATACAACTACTTAATTTTCGGCCGATCGTTCCTATGGCGGCTATATGAAATAGTGGCATATATATGAGGAGTAAAGTAAAATTAACAAATGCCGAGTTTGGTCAAGATATCTGGAAAAAAACAATATGTTTTTTCATACAAACACTTAATTTTCGACCGGTCGTTCCTATGGCAGCTATATGATATAGTGGTCCGATCTTCATAGGTTTTTGCATATATATGAGAAGTAAAGTAAAACTAATAAATGCCGAGTTTGGTTGAGATATCTTGAAAACCAAAATGTTTTTTCTTACTAAAACTTAAATTTCGACCGATCGTTCCTATGGCTGCTATATGATATAGTGGTCTGATCTACATAGGATTTTGAATTTATATGAGGAGTAAAGTAAAACTAATAAATGCTGAGTTTGCTCAAGATATCTCTAAAAACAAAGTGTATTTTCACTCAAAAACTTAATTTTCGACCGATCGTTCCTATAGCAGCTATATGATGTAGTGGTCCAGTTCGCATAGAAACAGACAGACGGACAGACAGACAGACAGACAGACGGGCAGACGGACATGGCTCTATCGACTCGGCTGTTGATACTGATCAAGAATATATATACTTTATGGGGTCGGAGATGTCTCCTTCTATGCGTTACACATTTCACGACAAAATTATAATACCTTCTGCAAAGGTATAAAAAGACACATTTACTGGAAAAATATGACACGTCATATAAAAGAGTACGTACGCCGATGTCAAAAATGACAAATATTTAAAACAAACACACATACGAAAACTCCTTTGACTCTCACAGAAACACCTGTGAATGGTTTCAATATAGTGATAGCGGATACAGTTGGTCCGCTACCTAAATCAGAAAATGGCAATGAATATATAGTCACAATAATTTGTAACCTTTAAAATATTTAGTAGCCATTCCAATAAAAAGCAAAAGCGCAAATAATGTCGCAAAGGTTATATTCAAAAATTTCATACTCAAGTTCGGTTCAATGAATACCTTCATTTCGGTCATGGGAACAGAGTATAAAAACCAGAAATTAACTGATTTATGCAAATATATGAAGATCGAGAATCTCACCTCTACTATATCCCATCACCAAACATTAGGGACAATAGAACGAAGTCATCGAACATTTAATGAATACAATCGTTCATACATCTCTGCAGACAAAACTGATTGGGATATCTGGATTCAATATTTCACATATTGCTTCAATACGACACCATCAACAACGCATGAGTATTGTCCATACGAACTAGTATTTGGCAGACTACCAAAATAGTTCATAGATTTAAATAAAACTAATTAAATAGATCCTATTTATAATCTAGATGACTACTCTAAGTAAATAAAGTTTAGATTAGAAATAGCTTATAAATGAGCTAGAGTTATGTTAGAAAAAGCCAAGGCTTATAGGAAATTAGCATACGATGAACAAACGAAAAATATTGAATTAAAAATAGGAGATAAAGTACTTATAAGAAATGAAGCAAGCCACAAATTAGACCCAGACCATATATATTAGAAAAAAATAGAAGATAATGATAACATAAAGATAGTAAAAATAAAAAACAAAAAGTACATAAGGATAAGTTAAAAATATATAATTAATGAAACGTTTCATTAAAAAAAATGGGGACTGATCAACCTAAAAAAAAAAAATTTTAGTATTATGAAAAACAAATGGTAATAAAATAATGAAAATTTAAATTCTTCTAGGAAAGATGAATAAAAAATTTAAAGTTGAATGGAGTTAAATTAAATCAAATATATTAAAATAAAAAAAATTTATATCAATGATCACAAATTTGTAAAAACGAGCAAGAAAAGCTATCTTCGGCACGCCAAAGATCTAATACCCTTGCAGACCGACCCTTTTCATACTGTTTATAGTGCCGTATCTAAGAAGCGCAGGGAAAATAGTTAATGTCGAGTTTGGTCAAGATATCTTGATAAAGAAACTATTTGTTCATGCAACAACTTCATTTTCGACCGATCGTTCCTATGGCAGCTTATGATATAGTGGTCCGATCTTAATAGGACTTTGTATATACATAAGGAGTATAGTAAAAATAATAAATGCCAAGTTTCTCGTGAAATGTGTAACGCATAGAAGGAGACATATCCGACCCCATAAAGTATATATATTTTTGATCAGCATCAACAGCCGAGTCGATAGAGCCATGTCCGTCTGCCCGTCTGTCTTATTTACTAAGAGTAGTCATCTAGATTATAAATAGGATCTATTTAATTAGTTTTATTTAAATCTATGAACTGTTTCGGTAGTCTACCAAATACTAGTTCGTATGGACAATACTCATGCGTTGTTGATGGTGTCGTATTGAAGCAATATGTGAAATATTGAATCCAGATATCCCAATCAGTTTTGTCTGCAGAGATGTATGAACGATTGTATTCATTAAATGTTCGATGACTTCGTTCTATTGTCCCTAATGTTTGGTGATGGGATATAGTAGAGGTGAGATTCTCGATCTTCATATATTTGCATAAATCAGTTAATTTCTGGTTTTTATACTCTGTTCCCATGACCGAAATGAAGGTATTCATTGAACCGAACTTGAGTATGAAATTTTTGAATATAACCTTTGCGACATTATTTGCGCTTTTGCTTTTTATTGGAATGGCTACTAAATATTTTAAAGGTTACAAATTATTGTGACTATATATTCATTGCCATTTTCTGATTTAGGTAGCGGACCAACTGTATCCGCTATCACTATATCGAAACCATTCACAGGTGTTTCCGTGAGAGTCAAAGGAGTTTTCGTTTGTGTCTTTATTTAAGACATTTGGCATTTTTGACATCGACGTACGTACTCTTTTATATGATGTGTCATATTTTTCCAGTAAATGTGTCTTTTTATACCCTTGCAGAGGGTATTATAATTTTGTCGTGAAACGTGTAACGCATAGAAGGAGACATCTCAGACCCCATAAAGTATATATATTCTTGATCAGCATCAACAGCCGCGTCCGTCTGCCCGTCTGTCTGTCTGTCCGTCTGTCTGTTTCTATGCGAACTAGTCCCTCAGTCTTAAGGCTATCTTAATGAAACTTTGTCCCTATTTCTGTTGCACGCAGCACATATGTCAAAACCAGCTCGATCAGGCTACTATATCATATAGATGCCATAGGAACAATCGGTCGACAAACAAGTTTTTGTATAAAAAAGCATTTTGTTTTTCAAGATATCTCAACCAAACTCAGTACTTATTAGTTTAACTTGAATCCTCATATATATGCAAAATCCTATTAAGTTCGGTACACAATATCATATAGCTGCCATAGGATCGATGGGTCGAATATTTAGTTTTTGTATAAAAAACATTTTGTTTTTGAAGATATCTTGACCAAACTCGGCATTCATTAGTTTTACTTTACTTCTCATATATCTGCAAAATCCTATTAAGATCGGACCACTATATAATATATAGCCATTGGATCGATCGGTTGAAAATTAAGTTTTTGTATGTTTCTCAAGATATTTTGACCAAACTCGGCATTTATTAGTTTTAATTTACTGCTCATATATATGCAAAATCCTTTTAATATCGGACCCCTATATCATATAGCTGCCATAGGATCGATCGGTTGAAAATTAAGTATTTGTATGATTTTTAAGATATCTTGATTAAACTCGGCATTTATTAGTTTTACTTTACTCCTCATATATATGCAAAATCCTATAAAGATCGGACCACTATATCATATGGCTGCCATAAAAATGATCGGTAGAAATTTTGTTTGTTGTATGAAAAAACATTTTGTTTTTAAGATATCTTGACCAAACTTGGCACTTATTAGTTTTACTTTACTTCTCATATATATTCAAAATCCTCTTAATATCAGACCCCTATATCATATAGCTGCCATAGGAGCGATCGGTTGAAAATTAAGTTCTTGTATGCTTTTCACATTATCTTGACCAAACTCGGCATTTATTAGTTTTACTTTACTGCTCATATATATGCAAAATCTTATTAAGATCGGTTCACTATATCATATAGCTGCCATAGAAACGATCGGTCGAAAATTAAGTTTTTGTATGACAAAACATTTTGTTTTTCAAAATATCTTGACCAAACACGATATTTATTAGTCTTACTAAGCCCCTCATAAATATGCAAAATCCTATTAAGATCGGACCACTATATCATGTAGCAGCCATAGGAACGATCGGTCGACAAACAAGTTTTTGTATGAAAAAACATTTTGTTTTTCAAGATAACTTGACCAAACTGAGTAAAGTAAAACTAATAAATGCCGAGTTTGGACAAAATATCTTGATAAGCAAATTGTTTTTTCATACAAAAACTTAATTTTCGACCGATCGATCCTATGGCAGCTATATGATATAGTGGTCCAATCTTAATAGGATTTTGCATATCTTGAAAAACATTCCAATAAAAAGCAAGAGCGGAAATAATGTCGCAAAGGTTATATTCGAAAATTTCATACTCAATTTCGGTCCAATGAAGACGTTCATTTCGGACATGGGAACAGAGTATAAAAACCAGAAATTAACTGATTTATGCAAATATATGAAGATCGAGAATCTCACCTCTACTATATACCATCACCAAACATTAGGGACAATAGAACGAAGTCATCGAACATTTAATGAATACATTCGTTCATACATCTCTGCAGACAAAACTGATTGGGATGTCTGGATTCAATATTTCACATCTTGCTTCAATACGGCACCATCAACAACGCATGCGTATTGTCCATACGAACTAGTATTTGGCAGACTACCAAAACAGTCCATAGATTTAAATAAAACTAATTAAATATATCCTACTACTACTCTAAGTAAATAAAGTTTAGATTAGAAATGGCATATAAATGAGCTAGAATTATGTTAGAAAACGCCAAGGCTTATAGGAACTTAGCATACGATGAAAAAACAAAAAATGTTGAATTAAAAATAGGAGATAAAGTACTTATAGGAAATGAAGCAAGCCACAAATTAGACCCAGACCATATATATTAGAAAAAAATAGAAGATAATGATAACATAAAGATAGTAAAAATAAAAAACAAAAAGTTCATAAAGATAGGTTAAAAATATATAATGAATGAAACGTTTCATTAAAAAAAAAGGGGACTGATCAACCTAAAAAAAAAAAAAAAAGTGGTATAATAAAAAACAAATGGTAATAAAATAAGGAAAATTTAAAATCTTCTAGGAAAGTCTAAAAAAAAATTTAAAGGTGAATGGAGTTAAAGTAAATCAAATATAATAAAATAAAAAAAATGTGTATCAATGAAAACAAATATTTAAAACGAGATAGAAAGGCTATATTTCGCACGCCAAAGATCTAAACCATTGCAGAGCGACCCTTTTCATAATGCTTAAAGTGCCGTATCTAAGAAGCGCAGGGAAAATAGTTAATGCAGAGCTTGGGCAAGATATCTTGATAAACAAAATGTTTTTTCATACAAAAACTTAATTTTCGACCGATCGTCCCTATGGCAGCTATATGATATAGTGGTCCGATCTTAATAGGATTTTGCATATATATGAGGAGCGTAATAAAACTAATAAATGCTGAGCTTAGTCAAGATATCTTGAAAAACAAAATGGTTTTTCATACAAAAACCCAATTTTCGACCGATCCATATGAGGAGCAGAGTAAACAAAATCTTTTTTCATATGAAAACTTAATTTTCGACCGATCGCTCCTATGGCAGCTATATGATATAGTGGTCCGATCTTAATAAGATCTTGCATGTATATGAGAAGTAAAGTAAAACTAATAAATGCCGAGTTTGGTCAAGATATCTTGAAAAACATACAAAAACTTAATTTTCAACCGATCGATCCAATGGCAGCTATATGATATAGTGGTCCCATCTTAATAGGATTTTGCAGATATATGAGAAGTAAAGTAAAACTAATAAATGCCGAGTTTGGTCAAGATATCTTCAAAAACAAAATGTTTTTTTATACAAAAACTAAATTTTCGACCGATCGATCCTATGGCAGCTATATGATATTGTGTACCGAACTTAATAGGATTTTGCATATATATGAGGATTCAAGTTAAACTAATAAATACTGAGTTTGGTTGAGATATCTTGTAAAACAAAATGCTTTTTTATACAAAAACTTGTTTGTCGACCGATTGTTCCTATGGCATCTATATGACATAGTAGCCCGATCGAGCTGGTTTTGACATATGTGCTGCGTGCAACAGAAATAGGGACTTCTGCAAAGTTTCATTAAGATAGCTTTAAAACTGAGGGACTAGTTCGCATACAAACAGACAGACGGACAGACAGACAGACGGGCAGACGGACATGGCTCTGTCGACTCGGACTTGGCTCTATCGACGCGGCTGTTGATGCTGATCAAGAATATATATACTTTATGAGGTCGGAGATGTCTCCTTCTATGTGTTACACGTTTCACGACAAAATTATAATACCCTCTGCAAGGGTATAAAAAGACACATTTACTGGAAAAATATGACACGTCATATAAAAGAGTACGTACGTCGATGTCAAAAATGACAAATGTCTAAAATAAACACACAAACGAAAACTCCTTTGACTCTCACAGAAACACCTGTGAATGGTTTCGATATAGTGATAGTGGAAACAGTTGGTCCGCTACCTAAATCAGAAAATGGCAATGAATATATAGTCACATTAATTTGTGACCTTACAAAATATTTAGTAGCCATTCCAATAAAAAGCAAGAGCGGATATAATGTCGCAAGGGTTATATTATAATTTCATACTCAAGTCCGGTCCAATGAAGACGTTCATTTCGGACATGGGAACAGTTCCAGGAAAGCCAAGGCTTATAGGAACTTAGCATACGATGAAAAAAACAAAAAATGTTGAATTAAAAATAGGAGATAAAGTACTTATAGGAAATGAAGCAAGCCACAAATTAGACCCAGACCATATATATTAGAAAAAAATAGAAGATAATGAGATAACATAAAGATAGTAAAAATAAAAAACAAAAAGTTCATAAAGATAGGTTAAAAATATATAATGAATGAAACGTTTCATTAAAAAAAAAGTGGACTGATCAACCTAAAAAAAAAAAAGCAAAAAATGATATAGTGGTCCGATCTTAATAGGATTTTGCATATATATGAGGAGCGTAATAAAACTAATAAATGCTGAGTTTAGTCAAGATATCTTGAAAAACAAAATGGTTTTTCATACCAAAACCCAATTTTCGACCGATCCATATGAGGTGCAGAGTAAAACTAATAAATGCCTAGTTTGGTCAAGATATCTTGATAAACAAAATCTTTTTTCATACAAAAACTTAATTTGCGACCGATTGTTCCTATGGCAGCTATATGATATAGTGGTCCGATCTTAATAGGATTTTGCATGTATATGAGGAGTAAAGTAAAACTAATAAATGCCGAGTTTGGTCAAGATATCTTGAAAACATACAAAAACTTAATTTGCAACAGATCGATCCAATGGCAGCTATATGATATAGTGGTCCGATCTTAATAGGATTTTACAGATATATGAGAAGTAAAGTAAAACTAATAAATGCCGAGTTTGGTCAAGCTATCTTGAAAAACAAAATGTTTTTTTATACAAAAACTAAATTTTCGACCGATCGATCCTATGGCAGCTATATGATATTGTGTACCGAACTTAATAGGAATTTGCATATATATGAGGATTCAAGTTAAACTAATAAATACTGAGTTTGGTTGAGATATCTTGAAAAACAAAATGCTTTTTTATACAAAAACTTGTTTGTCGACCGATTGTTCTTGTGGCATCTATATGATATAGTAGCCCGATCGAGCTGGTTTTGACATATGTGCTGCGTGCAACAGAAATAGGGACTTCTGCAAAGTTTTATTAAGATAGCTTTAAAGCTGAGGGACTAGTTCGCATAGAAACAGACAGACGGACAGACAGACAGACGGGCAGACGGACATGGCTCTGTCGACTCGGACATGGCTCTATCGACGCGGCTGTTGATGCTGATCAAGAATATATATACTTTATGGGGTCTGAGATGTCTCCTTCTATGCGTTACACGTTTCACGACAAAATTATAATACCCTCTGCAAGGGTATAAAAAGACACATTTACTGGAAAAATATGACACGTCATATAAAAGAGTACGTACGTCGATGTCAAAAATGCCAAATGTCTAAAATAAACACACAAACGAAAACTCCTTTGACTCTCACGGAAACACCTGTGAATGGTTTCGATATAGTGATAGTGGATACAGTTGGTCCGCTACCTAAATCAGAAAATGGCAATGAATATATAGTCACATTAATTTATGACCTTACAAAATATTTAGTAGCCATTCCAATAAAAAGCAAGAGCGGAAATAATGTCGCAAAGGTTATATTCGAAAATTTCATACTCAATTTCGGTCCAATGAAGACGTTCATTTCGGACATGGGAACAGTTCCAGGAAAGCCAAGGCTTATAGGAACTTAGCATACGATGAAAAAAACAAAAAATGTTGAATTAAAAATAGGAGATAAAGTACTTATAGGAAATGAAGCAAGCCACAAATTAGACCCAGACCATATATATTAGAAAAAAATAGAAGATAATGAGATAACATAAAGATAGTAAAAATAAAAAACAAAAAGTTCATAAAGATAGGTTAAAAATATATAATGAATGAAACGTTTCATTAAAAAAAAGTGGACTGATCAACCTAAAAAAAAAAAAGCAAAAAATGATATAGTGGTCCGATCTTAATAGGATTTTGCATATATATGAGGAGCGTAATAAAACTAATAAATGCTGAGTTTAGTCAAGATATCTTGAAAAACAAAATGGTTTTTCATACCAAAACCCAATTTTCGACCGATCCATATGAGGTGCAGAGTAAAACTAATAAATGCCTAGTTTGGTCAAGATATCTTGATAAACAAAATCTTTTTTCATACAAAAACTTAATTTGCGACCGATTGTTCCTATGGCAGCTATATGATATAGTGGTCCGATCTTAATAGGATTTTGCATGTATATGAGGAGTAAAGTAAAACTAATAAATGCCGAGTTTGGTCAAGATATCTTGAAAAACAAAATGTTTTTTTATACAAAAACTAAATTTTCGACCGATCGATCCTATGGCAGCTATATGATATTGTGTACCGAACTTAATAGG
This sequence comes from Drosophila virilis, assembly GCF_030788295.1. Lineage (NCBI taxonomy): Eukaryota > Metazoa > Arthropoda > Insecta > Diptera > Drosophilidae > Drosophila > Drosophila virilis. Next base: position 26,118 of record NW_027212936.1, on the reverse strand, counting down.
ATTTTGCATATATATGAGGATTCAAGTTAAACTAATAAATACTGAGTTTGGTTGAGATATCTTGAAAAACAAAATGCTTTTTTATACAAAAACTTGTTTGTCGACCGATTGTTCTTGTGGCATCTATATGATATAGTAGCCCGATCGAGCTGGTTTTGACATATGTGCTGCGTGCAACAGAAATAGGGACTTCTGCAAAGTTTTATTAAGATAGCTTTAAAGCTGAGGGACTAGTTCGCATAGAAACAGACAGACGGACAGACAGACAGACGGGCAGACGGACATGGCTCTGTCGACTCGGACATGGCTCTATCGACGCGGCTGTTGATGCTGATCAAGAATATATATACTTTATGGGGTCGGACATGTCTCCTTCTATGCGTTACACGTTTCACGACAAAATTATAATACCCTCTGCAAGGGTATAAAAAGACACATTTACTGGAAAAATATGACACGTCATATAAAAGAGTACGTACGTCGATGTCAAAAATGCCAAATGTCTAAAATAAACACACAAACGAAAACTCCTTTGACTCTCACAGAAACACCTGTGAATGGTTTCGATATAGTGATAGTGGATACAGTTGGTCCGCTACCTAAATCAGAAAATGGCAATGAATATATAGTCACATTAATTTATGACCTTACAAAATATTTAGTAGCCATTCCAATAAAAAGCAAGAGCGGAAATAATGTCGCAAAGGTTATATTCGAAAATTTCATACTCAATTTCGGTCCAATGAAGACGTTCATTTCGGACATGGGAACAGTTCCAGGAAAGCCAAGGCTTATAGGAACTTAGCATACGATGAAAAAAACAAAAAATGTTGAATTAAAAATAGGAGATAAAGTACTTATAGGAAATGAAGCAAGCCACAAATTAGACCCAGACCATATATATTAGAAAAAAATAGAAGATAATGAGATAACATAAAGATAGTAAAAATAAAAAACAAAAAGTTCATAAAGATAGGTTAAAAATATATAATGAATGAAACGTTTCATTAAAAAAAAAGTGGACTGATCAACCTAAAAAAAAAAAGCAAAAAATGATATAGTGGTCCGATCTTAATAGGATTTTGCATATATATGAGGAGCGTAATAAAACTAATAAATGCTGAGTTTAGTCAAGATATCTTGAAAAACAAAATGGTTTTTCATACCAAAACCCAATTTTCGACCGATCCATATGAGGAGCAGAGTAAAACTAATAAATGCCTAGTTTGGTCAAGATATCTTGATAAACAAAATCTTTTTTCATACAAAAACTTAATTTGCGACCGATTGTTCCTATGGCAGCTATATGATATAGTGGTCCGATCTTAATAGGATTTTGCATGTATATGAGGAGTAAAGTAAAACTAATAAATGCCGAGTTTGGTCAAGATATCTTGAAAACATACAAAAACTTAATTTGCAACAGATCGATCCAATGGCAGCTATATGATATAGTGGTCCGATCTTAATAGGATTTTACAGATATATGAGAAGTAAAGTAAAACTAATAAATGCCGAGTTTGGTCAAGATATCTTGAAAAACAAAATGTTTTTTTATACAAAAACTAAATTTTCGACCGATCGATCCTATGGCAGCTATATGATATTGTGTACCGAACTTAATAGGATTTTGCATATATATGAGGATTCAAGTTAAACTAATAAATACTGAGTTTGGTTGAGATATCTTGAAAAACAAAATGCTTTTTTATACAAAAACTTGTTTGTCGACCGATTGTTCTTGTGGCATCTATATGATATAGTAGCCCGATCGAGCTGGTTTTGACATATGTGCTGCGTGCAACAGAAATAGGGACTTCTGCAAAGTTTTATTAAGATAGCTTTAAAGCTGAGGGACTAGTTCGCATAGAAACAGACAGACGGACAGACAGACAGACGGGCAGACGGACATGGCTCTGTCGACTCGGACATGGCTCTATCGACGCGGCTGTTGATGCTGATCAAGAATATATATACTTTATGGGGTCGGAGATGTCTCCTTCTATGCGTTACACGTTTCACGACAAAATTATAATACCCTCTGCAAGGGTATAAAAAAACACATTTACTGGAAAAATATGACACATCATATAAAAGAGTACGTACGTCGATGTCAAAAATGCCAAATGTCTTAAATAAAGACACAAACGAAAACTCCTTTGACTCTCACGGAAACACCTGTGAATGGTTTCGATATAGTGATAGCGGATACAGTTGGTCCGCTACCTAAATCAGAAAATGGCAATGAATATATAGTCACCTTAATTTGTGACCTTACAAAATATTTAGTAGCCATTCCAATAAAAAGCTAGAGCGGAAATAATGTCGCAAAGGTTATATTCGAAAATGTCATACTCAAGTTCGGTCCAATGAAGACGTTCATTTCGGACATGGGAACAGATAATAAAAACCAGAAATTAACTGATTTATGCAAATATATGAAGATCGAGAATCTCACCTCTACAATATACCATCACCAAACATTAGGGACAATAGAACGAAGTCATCGAACATTTAATGAATACATTCGTTCATACATCTCTGCAGACAAAACTGATTGGGATGTCTGGATTCAATATTTCACATCTTGCTTCAATACGGCACCATCAACAACGCATGAGTATTGTCCATACGAACTAGTATTTGGTAGACTACCGAAACAGTTCATAGATTTAAACAAAACTAATTAAATAGATCCTATTTATAATCTAGATGACTACTCTTAGTAAATAAGACAGACGGGCAGACGGACATGGCTCTATCGACTCGGCTGTTCATGCTGATCAAAAATATATATACTTTATGGGATCGGATATGTCTCCTTCTATGCGTTACACATTTCACGAGAAACTTGGCATTTATTATTTTTACTATACTCCTTATGTATATACAAAGTCCTATTAAGATCGGACCACTATATCATAAGCTGCCATAGGAACGATCGGTCGAAAATGAAGTTGTTGTATGAACAAATAGTTTCTTTATCAAGATATCTTGACCAAACTCGGCATTAACTATTTTCCCTGCGCTTCTTAGATACGGCACTATAAACAGTATGAAAAGGGTCGGTCTGCAAGGGTATTAGATCTTTGGCGTGCCGAAGATAGCTTTTCTTGCTCGTTTTTACAAATTTGTGATCATTGATATAAATTTTTTTTATTTTAATATATTTGATTTAATTTAACTCCATTCAACTTTAAATTTTTTATTCATCTTTCCTAGAAGAATTTAAATTTTCATTATTTTATTACCATTTGTTTTTCATAATACTAAAATTTTTTTTTTTTAGGTTGATCAGTCCCCATTTTTTTTAATGAAACGTTTCATTAATTATATATTTTTAACTTATCCTTATGTACTTTTTGTTTTTTATTTTTACTATCTTTATGTTATCATTATCTTATATTTTTTTCTAATATATATGGTCTGGGTCTAATTTGTGGCTTGCTTCATTTCTTATAAGTACTTTATCTCCTATTTTTAATTCAACATTTTTTGTTTTTTCATCGTATGCTAAGTTCCTATAAGCCTTGGCGTTTTCTAACATAATTCTAGCTCATTTATATGCCATTTCTAATCTAAACTTTATTTACTTAGAGTAGTAGTAGGATATATTTAATTAGTTTTATTTAAATCTATGGACTGTTTTGGTAGTCTGCCAAATACTAGTTCGTATGGACAATACGCATGCGTTGTTGATGGTGCCGTATTGAAGCAAGATGTGAAATATTGAATCCAGACATCCCAATCAGTTTTGTCTGCAGAGATGTATGAACGAATGTATTCATTAAATGTTCGATGACTTCGTTCTATTGTCCCTAATGTTTGGTGATGGTATATAGTAGAGGTGAGATTCTCGATCTTCATATATTTGCATAAATCAGTTAATTTCTGGTTTTTATACTCTGTTCCCATGTCCGAAATGAACGTCTTCATTGGACCTAAATTGAGTATGAAATTTTCGAATATAACCTTTGCGACATTATTTCCGCTCTTGCTTTTTATTGGAATGTTTTTCAAGATATGCAAAATCCTATTAAGATTGGACCACTATATCATATAGCTGCCATAGGATCGATCGGTCGAAAATTAAGTTTTTGTATGAAAAAACAATTTGCTTATCAAGATATTTTGTCCAAACTCGGCATTTATTAGTTTTACTTTACTCAGTTTGGTCAAGTTATCTTGAAAAACAAAATGTTTTTTCATACAAAAACTTGTTTGTCGAGCGATCGTTCCTATGGCTGCTACATGATATAGTGGTCCGATCTTAATAGGATTTTGCATATTTATGAGGGGCTTAGTAAGACTAATAAATATCGTGTTTGGTCAAGATATTTTCAAAAACAAAATGTTTTGTCATACAAAAACTTAATTTTCGACCGATCGTTTCTATGGCAGCTATATGATATAGTGAACCGATCTTAATAAGATTTTGCATATATATGAGCAGTAAAGTAAAACTAATAAATGCCGAGTTTGGTCAAGATAATGTGAAAAACATACAAGAACTTAATTTTCAACCGATCGATCCTATGGCAGCTATATGATATAGGGGTCTGATATTAATAGGATTTTGAATATATATGAGAAGTAAAGTAAAACTAATAAGTGCCAAGTTTGGTCAAGATATCTTAAAAACAAAATGTTTTTTCATACAACAAACAAAATTTCTACCGATCATTTTTATGGCAGCCATATGATATAGTGGTCCGATCTTTATAGGATTTTGCATATATATGAGGAGTAAAGTAAAACTAATAAATGCCGAGTTTAATCAAGATATCTTAAAAATCATACAAATACTTAATTTTCAACCGATCGATCCTATGGCAGCTATATGATATAGGGGTCCGATATTAAAAGGATTTTGCATATATATGAGCAGTAAATTAAAACTAATAAATGCCGAGTTTGGTCAAAATATCTTGAGAAACATACAAAAACTTAATTTTCAACCGATCGATCCAATGGCTATATATTATATAGTGGTCCGATCTTAATAGGATTTTGCAGATATATGAGAAGTAAAGTAAAACTAATGAATGCCGAGTTTGGTCAAGATATCTTCAAAAACAAAATGTTTTTTATACAAAAACTAAATATTCGACCCATCGATCCTATGGCAGCTATATGATATTGTGTACCGAACTTAATAGGATTTTGCATATATATGAGGATTCAAGTTAAACTAATAAGTACTGAGTTTGGTTGAGATATCTTGAAAAACAAAATGCTTTTTTATACAAAAACTTGTTTGTCGACCGATTGTTCCTATGGCATCTATATGATATAGTAGCCTGATCGAGCTGGTTTTGACATATGTGCTGCGTGCAACAGAAATAGGGACAAAGTTTCATTAAGATAGCCTTAAGACTGAGGGACTAGTTCGCATAGAAACAGACAGACGGACAGACAGACAGACGGGCAGACGGACGCGGCTGTTGATGCTGATCAAGAATATATATACTTTATGGGGTCTGAGATGTCTCCTTCTATGCGTTACACGTTTCACGACAAAATTATAATACCCTCTGCAAGGGTATAAAAAGACACATTTACTGGAAAAATATGACACATCATATAAAAGAGTACGTACGTCGATGTCAAAAATGCCAAATGTCTTAAATAAAGACACAAACGAAAACTCCTTTGACTCTCACGGAAACACCTGTGAATGGTTTCGATATAGTGATAGCGGATACAGTTGGTCCGCTACCTAAATCAGAAAATGGCAATGAATATATAGTCACCTTAATTTGTGACCTTACAAAATATTTAGTAGCCATTCCAATAAAAAGCTAGAGCGGAAATAATGTCGCAAAGGTTATATTCGAAAATTTCATACTCAAGTTCGGTCCAATGAAGTCGTTCATTTCGGACATGGGAACAGATAATAAAAACCAGAAATTAACTGATTTATGCAAATATATGAAGATCGAGAATCTCACCTCTACAATATACCATCACCAAACATTAGGGACAATAGAACGAAGTCATCGAACATTTAATGAATACATTCGTTCATACATCTCTGCAGACAAAACTGATTGGGATGTCTGGATTCAATATTTCACATCTTGCTTCAATACGGCACCATCAACAACGCATGAGTATTGTCCATACGAACTAGTATTTGGTAGACTACCGAAACAGTTCATAGATTTAAATAAAACTAATTAAATAGATCCTATTTATAATCTAGATGACTACTCTTAGTAAATAAAGTTAAGATTAGAAATGGCATATAAATGAGCTAGAATTATATTACAAAAGCCAAGGCTTATAGGAAATTAGCATACGATGAAAAAACAAAAAATGTTGAATTAAAAATAGGAGACAAAGTACTTATAAGAAATGAAGCAAGACGCAAATTAGACCCAGACCATATATATTAGAAAAACATAGAAGATAATGATAACATAAAGATAGTAAAAATAGGCAACAAAAAGTACATAAGGATAGGTTATAAATATATAATGAATGAAACGTTTCATTAAAAAAAAGGGGACTGATCAACCTAACAAAAAAAATTTTAGTATAATGAAAAACAAATGGTAATAAAATAAAGAAAATTTAAATTCTTCTAGGAAGGTCGAATGAAAAATTTAAAGGTGAATGGAGTTAAATTAAATCAAATATAATAAAATAAAATAAATTTGTGTCAATGATCACAAATATTTAAAAACGAGCAAGAAAGCCTATCTTCGGCACGCCAAAGATCTAATACCCTTGCCCGACCCTTTTCATAATGCTTATAGAGCCATATCTAAGAAGCGCAGGGAAAATAGTTAATGCCGAGTTTGGGCAAGATATCTTGATAAACAAAATGTTTTTTCATACAACAACTAAAGTTTCGACCGTTCCTATGGCGGCTATATGATATAGGGGTCGAAGTTAATAGGATTTTGCATATATATGAGGAGCGTAGTAAAACTAATAAATGCCGAGTTTAGTCATGATATCTTGAAAAACAAATGTTTTTTCATACAAAAACTTTATTTTCGACCGATCGTTTTTATGGCAGCTATATGATATAGTGGTCCGATCTTAATAGGATTTTGCATATATATGAGCAGTAAAGTAAAACTAATAAGTGCCGAGTTTGGTCAAGATATCTTGAAAAACATACAAAAACTTAATTTTCAACGGATCGATCCTATGGCAGCTATATGATATTTGGGTCCGATATTAATAGGATTTTGAAAATATATGAGAAGTAAAGTAAAACTAATAAGTGCCAAGTTTGGTCAAGATATCTTAAGAAACAAAATGTTTTTTCATACAACAAACAAAATTTCTACCGATCATTTATATGGCAGCCATATGATATAGTGGTTCGATCTTAATAGGATCTTGCATATATATGAGGAGTAAAGTAAAATTAATAAATGCCGAGTTTAATCAAGAAAAAACATACCAATACTTAATTTTTAACCGATCGACCCTATGGCAGCTATATGATAAAGTGGTCCGATTTTAATAGAATTGTGCATATATATGAGGAGTAAAGTAAAACTAATAAATGCCGAGTTTCGTTAAGATATCTTGAAAAACAAAATGTTTTATTTGTACAAAAACTTAATTTGCGACCGATTTTTCCTATGGCAGCTATATGATGTAGTGATCTGATCTTGATATGATTTTGCATATATATGAGGAGCAGAGTAAAACTAATAAATGCCTAGTTTGGTCAAGATATCTTGATAAACAAAATTTTTTTCATACAAAAACTTAATTTTCGACTAATCGTTCCTATGGCAGCCATATGATATAGTGGTCCGATCTTAATAGGATCTTGCATATATATGAGGAGTAAAGTAAAAGTAATAAATGCCAAGTTTAATCAAGATATCTTGAAAAACATACAAAAACTTAATTTTCAACCAATCGACCCTATGGCAGCTATATGATAAAGTGGTCCGATTTTAATAGAATTGTGCATTTATATGAGGAGTAAAGTAAAACTAATAAATGCCGAGTTTGGTCAAGATATCTTGATATGCAAAATGTTTTTTCATATAAAAACTTATTTTTTGACCGATCGTTCCTATGGCAGCTATATGATGTAGTGGTCTAATCTTAATATGATTTTGCATATATATGAGGAGCAGAGTAAAATCAATAAATGCCTAGTTTGGTCAAGATATCTTGATAAACAAAATTGTTTTTCATACAAAAAAATTTTCGACCGATCGTTCCTATGGCAGCCATATGATATAGTGGTCCGATCTTAATAGGATCTTGCATATATATGAGGAGTAAAGTTAAAGTAATAAATGCCGAGTTTAATCAAGATATCTTGAAACAAATAAAAAAACTTAATTTTCAACCGATCGACCCTATGGCAGCTATATGATAAAGTGGTCCGATCTTAATAGGATTTTGTATGTATATGAGGAGTAAAGTAAAAGTAATAAATGCCGAGTTTGGTCAAGATATCTTGAAAACATACAAAAACTTAATTTTCAACCGATCGATCCGATGGCTGCTATATGATATAGTGATCCGATCTTAATAGGATTTTGCATATATATGAGGAGCATAGTAAAACTAATAAATGCCGAGTTTGGTCAAGATATCTTGAAAAACAAAATGTTATTTCATACAAAAACTTAATTTTCGACCGATCGTTCCTATTGCAGCTTTATGATATTGTGTACCGATCTTAATAGGATTTTGCTTATATATGAGGATTAAAGTTAAACTAATATATACAGAGTTTGGTTAAGATATATTGAAAAACAAAATTTTTTTTATACAAAAACTTAATATTTGACCGATTGTTCCTATGGCAGCTATATGATATAGTGGTCTGATCTTAATATGATTTTGCATATATATGAGGAGCAGAGTAAAACTAATAAATGCCGAGGTTGGTTAAGATATCTTGAAAAACAAAATGTTTTTTCATACAAAAACTTAATTTTCGACCGATCGTTCCTATGGGAGCTATATGATAAAGTGGTCCGATCTTAATAGGATTTTGCATGTATATGAGGAGTAAAGTAAAACTAATAAATGCCGAGTTTGGTCAAGAAAACATACAAAAACATAATATTCAACCGATCGATCCAATGGCTGCTATATGATATAGTGGTCCGATCTTAATAGGATTTTGCATATATATGAGGAGCATAGTAAAACTAATAAATGCCTAGTTTGGTCAAGATATCTTGATAAACAAAATGTTTTTACATACAAAAACTTAATTTTCGACCGATCGTTCCTATGGCAGCTATATGATATAGTGGTCCGATCTTAATAGGATTATGCATGTATATGAGGAGTAAAGTAAAACTAATAAATGCCGAGTTTGGCCAAGATATCTTGAAAAACATACAAAAACTTAATTTTCAACCGATCGATCCAATGGCTGCTATATGATATAGTGGTCCGATCTTAATAGGACTTTGCATGTATATGAGGAGCATAGTAAAACTAATAAATGCCGAGTTTGGTCAAGATATCTTGAAAAACAAAATGTTATTTCATACAAGAACTTAATTTTCGACCGATCGTTCCTATTGCAGCTATATGATATTGTGTACCGATCTTAATAGGATTTAGCATATATATGAGGATTAAAGTTAATCTAATATATACAGAGTTTGGTTAAGACATCTTGAAAAACAAAATTTTTTTTATACAAAAACTTAATTTTCGAGCGATCGTTCCTATGGCAGCTATATGATATAGTGGTCTGATCTTAATATGATTTTGCATATATATGAGGAGCAGAGTAAAACTAATAAATGCTGAGTTTAGTTAAGATATCTTGAAAAACAAAATGGTTTTTCATACAAAAACCCAATTTTCGACCGATCCATATGAGGAGCAGAGTAAAACTAATAAATGCCTAGTTTGGTCAAGATATCTTGATAAACAAAATCTTTTTTCATACAAAAACTTAATTTTCGACCGATCGTTCCTATGGCAGCTATATGATATAGTGGTCCGATCTTAATAGGATTTTGCATATATATGAGGAGCAGAGTAAAACTAATAAATGCCGAGGTTGGTTAAGATATCTTGAAAAACAAAATGTTTTTTCATACAAAAACTTAATTTTCGACCGATCGTTCCTATGGCAGCTATATGATATAGTGGTCCGATCTTAATAGGATTTTGCATGTATATGAGGAGTAAAGTAAAAGTAATAAATGCCGAGTTTGGTCAAGATATCTTGAAAACATACAAAAACTTAATATTCGACCGATTGTTCCTATGGCAGCTATATGATATAGTGGTCTGATCTTAATATGATTTTGCATGTATATGAGGAGCAAAGTAAAACTAATAAATGCCGAGTTTGGTCAAGAAAACATACAAAAACATAATATTCAACCGATCGATCCAATGGCTGCTATATGATATAGTGGTCCGATCTTAATAGGATTTTGCATATATATGAAGAGCATAGTAAAACTAATAAATGCCTAGTTTGGTCAAGATATCTTGATAAACAAAATGTTTTTACATACAAAAACTTAATTTTCGACCGATCGTTCCTATGGCAGCTATATGATATAGTGGTCCGATCTTAATAGGATTATGCATGTATATGAGGAGTAAAGTAAAACTAATAAATGCCGAGTTTGGTCAAGATATCTTGAAAAACATACAAAAACTTAATTTTCAACCGATCGATCCAATGGCTGCTATATGATATAGTGGTCCGATCTTAATAGGATTTTGCATATATATGAGGAGCATAGTAAAACTAATAAATGCCGAGTTTGGTCAAGATATCTTGAAAAACAAAATGTTATTTCATACAAGAACTTAATTTTCGACCGATCGTTCCTATTGCAGCTATATGATATTGTGTACCGATCTTAATAGGATTTAGCATATATATGAGGATTAAAGTTAATCTAATATATACAGAGTTTGGTTAAGACATCTTGAAAAACAAAATTTTTTTTATACAAAAACTTAATTTTCGACCGATCGTTCCTATGGCAGCTATATGATATAGTGGTCTGATCTTAATATGATTTTGCATATATATGAGGAGCAGAGTAAAACTAATAAATGCTGAGTTTAGTTAAGATATCTTGAAAAACAAAATGGTTTTTCATACAAAAACCCAATTTTCGACCGATCCATATGAGGAGCAGAGTAAAACTAATAAATGCCTAGTTTGGTCAAGATAACTTGATAAACAAAATCTTTTTTCATACAAAAACTTAATTTTCGACCGATCGTTCCTATGGCAGCTATATGATATAGTGGTCCAATCTTAATAGGATTTTGCAGATATATGAGGAGCAAAGTAAAACTAATAAATGCCGAGTTTGGCCAAGATATCTTGAAAAACATACAAAAACTTAATTTTCAACCGATCGATCCAATGGCAGCTATATGATATAGTGGTCCGAGCTTAATAGGATTTTGCATATATATGAGGAGCTTAGTAAAACTAATAAATGCCGAGTTTGGTCAAGATATCTTGAAAAACCAAATGTTATTTCATACAAAAACTTAATTTTCGACCGATTGTTCCTATGGCAGCTATATGATATTGTGTACCGATCTTAATAGGATTTTGCATATATATGAGGATTCAAGTTAAACTAATAAATACTGAGTTCGGTTAAGATATCTTGAAAAACAAATTTTTTTTTCATACAAAAACTTGTTTGTCGACCGATCGTTCCTATGGCATCTATATGATATAGTGGCCCGATCCAGCTGGTTTTGACACATGTGCTGCGTGCAACAGAAATAGGGACAAAGTTTCATAAGATAGTCTTAAAACTGAGGGACTAGTTCGCATAGAAACAGACAGACGGACAGACAGACAGACGGGCAGACGGACATGGCTCTATCGACTCGGACATGGCTCTATCGACTCGGCTGTTGATGCTGATCAAAAATATATATACTTTATGGGGTCGGATATGTCTCCTTCTATGCATTACACATTTCACGAGAAACTTGGCATTTATTATTTTTACTATACTCCTTATGTATATACAAAGTCCTATTAAGATCGGACCACTATATCATAAGCTGCCATAGGAACGATCGGTCGAAAATGAAGTTGTTGTATGAACAAATAGTTTCTTTATCAAGATATCTTGACCAAAGTCGGCACTTATTAGTTTTACTTTACTCCTCATATAAATGCAAAATCCTATTAAAATCGGACCACTATATCATATGGCTGCCATAGAAACGATCGATAGAAAATTTGATAGTTGTATGAAAAAATTCTGTTTTTTAAGATGTCTTGACCAAACTTGGCATTTATTAGTTTTACTATACTCCTCATATATATGCAAAATCCTATTAAGATCGGACCACCATATCATAAAGCTGCCGTAGGAACGAACGGTCGAAAATTAAGTTGTATGAAAAGACATTTCGTTTTTCAAGATATCTTGACCAAAGTCGACATTTATTAGTTTTACTATGCTCTTCATATGTAGGCCAAATCCTATTAAGATCGGACCACTATATCATATAGTTGCCATAGGAACGATCGGTCGACAAACAGGTCGACAAAGTCGACATTTATTAGTTTTACTATGCTCTTCATATGTAGGCCAAATCCTATTAAGATCGGACCACTATATCATATAGTTGCCATAGAAACGATCGGTCGAAAATTAAGTTTTTGTATGAAAAAACATTTTGTTTATCAAGATATCTTGACCAGACTAGGCATTTATTAGTTTTACTCTGCTCCTCATATATATGCAAAATCAAATTAAGATGAGACCACTACATCATATAGCTGCCATAGGAACGATCAGTCAAAAAAAAAGTTTTTTTATGAAAAAACATTTTGTATTTCAAGATATCTTGACCAAACTCGGCATTTATTAGTTTTACTTTACTCCTCATATAAATGCACAATTCTATTAAAATCGGACCACTTTATCATATAGCTGCCATAGGGTCGATCGGTTGAAAATTAAGTATTTGTATGTTTTTCCTTGATTAAACTCGGCATTTATTAGTTTTACTACGCTCCTCATATATATGCAACATCCTATTAAGATCGACCCCTATATCATATAGCCGCCATAGGAACGGTCGAAACTTTAGTTGGTGTATGAAAAAACATTTTGCTTATCAAGATATCTTCCCCAAACTCGGCATTAACTATTTTCCCTGCGCTTCTTAGATACGGCACTATAAACAGTATGAAAAGGGTCGGTCTGCAAGGGTATTAGATCTTTGGCGTGCCGAAGATAGCTTTTCTTGCTCGTTTTTACAAATTTGTGATCATTGATATACATTTTTTTTATTTTAATATATTTGATTTAATTTAACTCCATTCAACTTTAAATTTTTTATTCATCTTTCCTAGAAGAATTTAAATTTTCATTATTTTATTACCATTTGTTTTTCATAATACTAAAATTTTTTTTTTTTAGGTTGATCAGTCCCCATTTTTTTTAATGAAACGTTTCATTAATTATATATTTTTAACTTATCCTTATGTACTTTTTGTTTTTTATTTTTACTATCTTTATGTTATCATTATCTTCTATTTTTTTCTAATATATATGGTCTGGGTCTAATTTGTGGCTTGCTTCATTTCTTATAAGTACTTTATCTCCTATTTTTAATTCAACATTTTTTGTTTTTTCATCGTATGCTAAGTTCCTATAAGCCTTGGCGTTTTCTAACATAATTCTAGCTCATTTATATGCCATTTCTAATCTAAACTTTATTTACTTAGAGTAGTAGTAGGATATATTTAATTAGTTTTATTTAAATCTATGGACTGTTTTGGTAGTCTGCCAAATACTAGTTCGTATGGACAATACGCATGCGTTGTTGATGGTGCCGTATTGAAGCAAGATGTGAAATATTGAATCCAGACATCCCAATCAGTTTTGTCTGCAGAGATGTATGAACGAATGTATTCATTAAATGTTCGATGACTTCGTTCTATTGTCCCTAATGTTTGGTGATGGTATATAGTAGAGGTGAGATTCTCGATCTTCATATATTTGCATAAATCAGTTAATTTCTGGTTTTTATACTCTGTTCCCATGTCCGAAATGAACGTCTTCATTGGACCGAAATTGAGTATGAAATTTTCGAATATAACCTTTGCGACATTATTTCCGCTCTTGCTTTTTATTGGAATGTTTTTCAAGATATGCAAAATCCTATTAAGATTGGACCACTATATCATATAGCTGCCATAGGATCGATCGGTCGAAAATTAAGTTTTTGTATGAAAAAACAATTTGCTTATCAAGATATTTTGTCCAAACTCGGCAAATATTAGTTTTATTATAATCCTCATATATGCAAAATCCTATTAAGATCGGACCACTATATCATGTAGCAGCCATAGGAACGATCGGTCGACAAACAAGTTTTTGTATGAAAAAACATTTTGTTTTTCAAGATAACTTGACCAAACTGAGTAAAGTAAAACTAATAAATGCCGAGTTTGGACAAAATATCTTGATAAGCAAATTGTTTTTTCATACAAAAACTTAATTTTCGACCGATCGATCCTATGGCAGCTATATGATATAGTGGTCCAATCTTAATAGGATTTTGCATATCTTGAAAAACATTCCAATAAAAAGCAAGAGCGGAAATAATGTCGCAAAGGTTATATTCGAAAATTTCATACTCAATTTCGGTCCAATGAAGACGTTCATTTCGGACATGGGAACAGAGTATAAAAACCAGAAATTAACTGATTTATGCAAATATATGAAGATCGAGAATCTCACCTCTACTATATACCATCACCAAACATTAGGGACAATAGAACGAAGTCATCGAACATTTAATGAATACATTCGTTCATACATCTCTGCAGACAAAACTGATTGGGATGTCTGGATTCAATATTTCACATCTTGCTTCAATACGGCACCATCAACAACGCATGCGTATTGTCCATACGAACTAGTATTTGGCAGACTACCAAAACAGTCCATAGATTTAAATAAAACTAATTAAATATATCCTACTACTACTCTAAGTAAATAAAGTTTAGATTAGAAATGGCATATAAATGAGCTAGAATTATGTTAGAAAACGCCAAGGCTTATAGGAACTTAGCATACGATGAAAAAACAAAAAATGTTGAATTAAAAATAGGAGATAAAGTACTTATAAGAAATGAAGCAAGCCACAAATTAGACCCAGACCATATATATTAGAAAAAAATAGAAGATAATGATAACATAAAGATAGTAAAAATAAAAAACAAAAAGTACATAAGGATAAGTTAAAAATATATAATTAATGAAACGTTTCATTAAAAAAAATGGGGACTGATCAACCTAAAAAAAAAAAATTTTAGTATTATGAAAAACAAATGGTAATAAAATAATGAAAATTTAAATTCTTCTAGGAAAGATGAATAAAAAATTTAAAGTTGAATGGAGTTAAATTAAATCAAATATATTAAAATAAAAAAAATTTATATCAATGATCACAAATTTGTAAAAACGAGCAAGAAAAGCTATCTTCGGCACGCCAAAGATCTAATACCCTTGCAGACCGACCCTTTTCATACTGTTTATAGTGCCGTATCTAAGAAGCGCAGGGAAAATAGTTAATGCCGAGTTTGGGGAAGATATCTTGATAAGCAAAATGTTTTTTCATACACCAACTAAAGTTTCGACCGTTCCTATGGCGGCTATATGATATAGGGGTCGATCTTAATAGGATGTTGCATATATATGAGGAGCGTAGTAAAACTAATAAATGCCGAGTTTAATCAAGGAAAAACATACAAATACTTAATTTTCAACCGATCGACCCTATGGCAGCTATATGATAAAGTGGTCCGATTTTAATAGAATTGTGCATTTATATGAGGAGTAAAGTAAAACTAATAAATGCCGAGTTTGGTCAAGATATCTTGAAATACAAAATGTTTTTTCATAAAAAAACTTTTTTTTGACTGATCGTTCCTATGGCAGCTATATGATGTAGTGGTCTCATCTTAATTTGATTTTGCATATATATGAGGAGCAGAGTAAAACTAATAAATGCCTAGTCTGGTCAAGATATCTTGATAAACAAAATGTTTTTTCATACAAAAACTTAATTTTCGACCGATCGTTTCTATGGCAGCTATATGATATAGTGAACCGATCTTAATAAGATTTTGCATATATATGAGCAGTAAAGTAAAACTAATAAATGCCGAGTTTGGTCAAGATAACGTGAAAAACATACAAGAACTTAATTTTCAACCGATCGATCCTATGGCAGCTATATGATATAGGGGTCTGATATTAATAGGATTTTGAATATATATGAGAAGTAAAGTAAAACTAATAAGTGCCAAGTTTGGTCAAGATATCTTAAAAACAAAATGTTTTTTCATACAACAAACAAAATTTCTACCGATCATTTTTATGGCAGCCATATGATATAGTGGTCCGATCTTTATAGGATTTTGCATATATATGAGGAGTAAAGTAAAACTAATAAATGCCGAGTTTAATCAAGATATCTTAAAAATCATACAAATACTTAATTTTCAACCGATCGATCCTATGGCAGCTATATGATATAGGGGTCCGATATTAAAAGGATTTTGCATATATATGAGCAGTAAATTAAAACTAATAAATGCCGAGTTTGGTCAAAATATCTTGAGAAACATACAAAAACTTAATTTTCAACCGATCGATCCAATGGCAGCTATATTATATAGTGGTCCGATCTTAATAGGATTTTGCAGATATATGAGAAGTAAAGTAAAACTAATGAATGCCGAGTTTGGTCAAGATATCTTCAAAAACAAAATGTTTTTTATACAAAAACTAAATATTCGACCCATCGATCCTATGGCAGCTATATGATATTGTGTACCGAACTTAATAGGATTTTGCATATATATGAGGATTCAAGTTAAACTAATAAATACTGAGTTTGGTTGAGATGTCTTGAAAAACAAAATGCTTTTTTATACAAAAACTTGTTTGTCGACCGATTGTTCCTATGGCATCTATATGATATAGTAGCCTGATCGAGCTGGTTTTGACATATGTGCTGCGTGCAACAGAAATAGGGACAAAGTTTCATTAAGATAGCCTTAAGACTGAGGGACTAGTTCGCATAGAAACAGACAGACGGACAGACAGACAGACGGGCAGACGGACGCGGCTGTTGATGCTGATCAAGAATATATATACTTTATGGGGTCTGAGATGTCTCCTTCTATGCGTTACACGTTTCACGACAAAATTATAATACCCTCAAGGGTATAAAAAGACACATTTACTGGAAAAATATGACACATCATATAAAAGAGTACGTACGTCGATGTCAAAAATGCCAAATGTCTTAAATAAAGACACAAACGAAAACTCTTTTGACTCTCACGGAAACACCTGTGAATGGTTTCGATATAGTGATAGCGGATACAGTTGGTCCGCTACCTAAATCAGAAAATGGCAATGAATATATAGTCACCTTAATTTGTGACCTTACAAAATATTTAGTAGCCATTCCAATAAAAAGCTAGAGCGGAAATAATGTCGCAAAGGTTATATTCGAAAATTTCATACTCAAGTTCGGTCCAATGAAGACGTTCATTTCGGACATGGGAACAGATAATAAAAACCAGAAATTAACTGATTTATGCAAATATATGAAGATCGAGAATCTCACCTCTACAATATACCATCACCAAACATTAGGGACAATAGAACGAAGTCATCGAACATTTAATGAATACATTCGTTCATACATCTCTGCAGACAAAACTGATTGGGATGTCTGGATTCAATATTTCACATCTTGCTTCAATACGGCACCATCAACAACGCATGAGTATTGTCCATACGAACTAGTATTTGGTAGACTACCGAAACAGTTCATAGATTTAAATAAAACTAATTAAATAGATCCTATTTATAATCTAGATGACTACTCTTAGTAAATAAGACAGACGGGCAGACGGACATGGCTCTATCGACTCGGCTGTTGATGCTGATCAAAAATATATATACTTTATGGGGTCGGATATGTCTCCTTCTATGCGTTACACATTTCACGAGAAACTTGGCATTTATTATTTTTACTATACTCCTTATGTATATACAAAGTCCTATTAAGATCGGACCACTATATCATAAGCTGCCATAGGAACGATCGGTCGAAAATGAAGTTGTTGTATGAACAAATAGTTTCTTTATCAAGATATCTTGACCAAAGTCGGCACTTATTAGTTTTACTTTACTCCTCATATAAATGCAAAATCCTATTAAAATCGGACCACTATATCATATGGCTGCCATAGAAACGATCGATAGAAAATTTGATAGTTGTATGAAAAAATTCTGTTTTTTAAGATGTCTTGACCAAACTTGGCATTTATTAGTTTTACTATACTCCTCATATATATGCAAAATCCTATTAAGATCGGACCACCATATCATAAAGCTGCCGTAGGAACGAACGGTCGAAAATTAAGTTGTATGAAAAGACATTTCGTTTTTCAAGATATTTTGACCAAAGTCGACATTTATTAGTTTTACTATGCTCTTCATATGTAGGCCAAATCCTATTAAGATCGGACCACTATATCATATAGTTGCCATAGGAACGATCGGTCGACAAACAGGTCGACAAAGTCGACATTTATTAGTTTTACTATGCTCTTCATATGTAGGCCAAATCCTATTAAAATCGGACCACTATATCATATAGTTGCCATAGGAACGATCGGTCGACAAACAGGTTTTTGTATGAAAAAACATTTTGTTTTCCAAGATATCTTGCTGCCATTGGATCGATCGGTCAAAAATTAAGATTTTGTATGAAAAATCATTTTGTTTTTCAAGATATTTCGACCAAACTCGGCATTTATTGGTTGTACTATGCTCCCCATATATATGCAAAATCCTATTAAGATCGCACCACTATATCATATAGCTGCCATGGGAACGATCGGTCGAAAATTAAGTTTTTGTATGACAAAACATTTTGTTTTTCAAAATATCTTGACCAAACACGATATTTATTAGTCTTACTAAGCCCCTCATAAATATGCAAAATCCTATTAAGATCGGACCACTATATCATATAGCTGCCATAGGAACGATCGGTCGACAAACAAGTTGTTGTATGAAAAAACATTTTGTTTTTCAAGATATCTTGACCAAAGTCGGCAAATATTAGTTTTATTATAATCCTCATATATGCAAAATCCTATTAAGATCGGACCACTATATCATGTAGCAGCCATAGGAACGATCGGTCGACAAACAAGTTTTTGTATGAAAAAACATTTTGTTTTTCAAGATAACTTGACCAAACTGAGTAAAGTAAGACTAATAAATGCCGAGTTTGGACAAAATATCTTGATAAGCAAATTGTTTTTTCATACAAAAACTTAATTTTCGACCGATCGATCCTATGGCAGCTATATGATATAGTGGTCCAATCTTAATAGGATTTTGCATATCTTGAAAAACATTCCAATAAAAAGCAAGAGCGGAAATAATGTCGCAAAGGTTATATTCGAAAATTTCATACTCAATTTCGGTCCAATGAAGACGTTCATTTCGGACATGGGAACAGAGTTTAAAAACCAGAAATTAACTGATTTATGCAAATATATGAAGATCGAGAATCTCACCTCTACTATATACCATCACCAAACATTAGGGACAATAGAACGAAGTCATCGAACATTTAATGAATACATTCGTTCATACATCTCTGCAGACAAAACTGATTGGGATGTCTGGATTCAATACTTCACATCTTGCTTCAATACGGCACCATCAACAACGCATGCGTATTGTCCATACGAACTAGTATTTGGCAGACTACCAAAACAGTCCATAGATTTAAATAAAACTAATTAAATATATCCTACTACTACTCTAAGTAAATAAAGTTTAGATTAGAAATGGCATATAAATGAGCTAGAATTATGTTAGAAAACGCCAAGGCTTATAGGAACTTAGCATACGATGAAAAAACAAAAAATGTTGAATTAAAAATAGGAGATAAAGTACTTATAAGAAATGAAGCAAGCCACAAATTAGACCCAGACCATATATATTAGAAAAAAATAGAAGATAATGATAACATAAAGATAGTAAAAATAAAAAACAAAAAGTACATAAGGATAGGTTAAAAATATATAATTAATGAAACGTTTCATTAAAAAAAATGGGGACTGATCAACCTAAAAAAAAAAAAATTTTAGTATTATGAAAAATAAATGGTAATAAAATAATGAAAATTTAAATTCTTCTAGGAAAGATGAATAAAAAATTTAAAGTTGAATGGAGTTAAATTAAATCAAATATATTAAAATAAAAAAAATTTATATCAATGATCACAAATTTGTAAAAACGAGCAAGAAAGGCTATCTTCGGCACGCCAAAGATCTAATACCATTGCAGACCGACCCTTTTCATACTGTTTATAGTGGCGTATCTAAGAAGCGCAGGGAAAATAGTTAATGCCGAGTTTGGGGAAGATATCTTGATAAGCAAAATGTTTTTTCATACAACAACTAAAGTTTCGACCGTTCCTATGGCGGCTATATGATATAGGGGTCGATCTTAATAGGATGTTACATATATATGAGGAGCGTAGTAAAACTAATAAATGCCGAGTTTAGTCATGATATCTTGAAAAACAAATGTTTTTTCATACAAAAACTTTATTTTCGACCGATTGTTTCTTTGGCAGCTATATGATATAGTAGTCCGATCTTAATAGGATTTTGCATATATATGAGGAGTAAAGTAAAACTAATAAATGCCGAGTTTAATCAAGGAAAAACATACAAATACTTAATTTTCAACCGATCGACCCTATGGCAGCTATATGATAAAGTGGTCCGATTTTAATAGAATTGTGCATTTATATGAGGAGTAAAGTAAAACTAATAAATGACGAGTTTGGTCAAGTTATCTTGAAATACAAAATGTTTTTTCATAAAAAAACTTTTTTTTTGACTGATCGTTCCTATGGCAGCTATATGATGTAGTGGTCTCATCTTAATTTGATTTTGCATATATATGAGGAGCAGAGTAAAACTAATAAATGCCTAGTCTGGTCAAAATATCTTGATAAACAAAATGTTTTTTTATACAAAAACTTAATTTTCGACCGATCGTTTCTATGGCAGCTATATGATATAGTGAACCGATCTTAATAAGATTTTGCATATATATGAGCAGTAAAGTAAAACTAATAAATGCCGAGTTTGGTCAAGATAACGTGAAAAACATACAAGAACTTAATTTTCAACCGATCGATCCTATGGCAGCTATATGATATAGGGGTCTGATATTAATAGGATTTTGAATATATATGAGAAGTAAAGTAAAACTAATAAGTGCCAAGTTTGGTCAAGATATCTTAAAAACAAAATGTTTTTTCATACAACAAACAAAATTTCTACCGATCATTTTTATGGCAGCCATATGATATAGTGGTCCGATCTTTATAGGATTTTGCATATATATGAGGAGTAAAGTAAAATTAATAAATGCCAAGTTTAATCAAGATATCTTAAAAATCATACAAATACTTAATTTTCAACCGATCGATCCTATGGCAGCTATATGATATAGGGGTCCGATATTAAAAGGATTTTGCATATATATGAGCAGTAAATTAAAACTAATAAATGCCGAGTTTGGTCAAAATATCTTGAGAAACATACAAAAACTTAATTTTCAACCGATCGATCCAATGGCAGCTATATTATATATTGGTCCGATCTTAATAGGATTTTGCAGATATATGAGAAGTAAAGTAAAACTAATGAATGCCGAGTTTGGTCAAGATATCTTCAAAAACAAAATGTTTTTTATACAAAAACTAATAGGGACAAAGTTTTATTAAGATAGCCTTAAGACTGAGGGACTAGTTCGCATAGAAACAGACAGACGGACAGACAGACAGACGGGCAGACGGACGCGGCTGTTGAGGCTGATCAAGAATATATATACTTTATGGGGTCTGAGATGTCTCCTTCTATGCGTTACACGTTTCACGACAAAATTATAATACCCTCTGCAAGGGTATAAAAAGACACATTTACTGGAAAAATATGACACATCATATAAAAGAGTACGTACGTCGATGTCCTTTGACTCTCACGGAAACACCTGTGAATGGTTTCGATATAGTGATAGCGGATACAGTTGGTCCGCTACCTAAATCAGAAAATGGCAATGAATATATAGTCACCTTAATTTGTGACCTTACAAAATATTAAGTAGCCATTCCAATAAAAAGCTAGAGCGGAAATAATGTCGCAAAGGTTATATTCGAAAATTTCATACTCAAGTTCGGTCCAATGAAGGCGTTCATTTCGGACATGGGAACAGATAATAAAAACCAGAAATTAACTGATTTATGCAAATATATGAAGATCGAGAATCTCACCTCTACAATATACCATCACCAAACATTAGGGACAATAGAACGAAGTCATCGAACATTTAATGAATACATTCGTTCATACATCTCTGCAGACAAAACTGATTGGGATGTCTGGATTCAATATTTCACATCTTGCTTCAATACGGCACCATCAACAACGCATGAGTATTGTCCATACGAACTAGTATTTGGTAGACTACCGAAACAGTTCATAGATTTAAATAAAACTAATTAAATATATCCTACTACTACTCTAAGTAAATAAAGTTTAGATTAGAAATGGCATATAAATGAGCTAGAATTATGTTAGAAAAGCCAAGGCTTATAGGAACTTAGCATACGATGAAAAAACAAAAAATGTTGAATTAAAAATAGGAGACAAAGTACTTATAAGAAATGAAGCAAGACGCAAATTAGACCCAGAGCATATATATTAGAAAAACATAGAAGATAATGATAACATAAAGATAGTAAAAATAGGCAACAAAAAGTACATAAGGATAGGTTATAAATATATAATGAATGAAACGTTTCATTAAAAAAAAAGGGACTGATCAACCTAACAAAAAAATTTTAGTATAATGAAAAACAAATGGTAATAAAATAAAGAAAATTTAAATTCTTCTAGGAAGGTCGAATGAAAAATTTAAAGGTGAATGGAGTTAAATTAAATCAAATATAATAAAATAAAATAAATTTGTATCAATGATCACAAATATTTAAAAACGAGCAAGAAAGGCTATCTTCGGCACGCCAAAGATCTAATACCCTTGCAGACCGACCCTTTTCATAATGCTTATAGAGCCATATCTAAGAAGCGCAGGGAAAATAGTTAATACCGAGTTTGGGCAAGATATCTTGATAAACAAAATGTTTTTTCATACAACTAAAGTTTCGACCGTTCCTATGGCGGCTATATGATATAGGGGTCGAAGTTAATAGGATTTTGCATATATATGAGGAGCGTAGTAAAACTAATAAATGCCGAGTTTAGTCATGATATCTTGAAAAACAAATGTTTTTCATACAAAAACTTTATTTTCGACCGATCGTTTTTATGGCAGCTATATGATATAGTGGTCCGATCTTAATAGGATTTTGCATATATATGAGCAGTTAAGTAAAACTAATAAATGCCGAGTTTGGTCAAGATATCTTGAAAAACATACAAAAACTTAATTTTCAACGGATCGATCCTATGTCAGCTATATGATATTTGGGTCCGATATTAATAGGATTTTGAAAATATATGAGAAGTAAAGTAAAACTAATAAGTGCCAAGTTTGGTCAAGATATCTTAAAAAACAAAATGTTTTTTCATACAACAAACAAAATTTCTACCGATCATTTATATGGCAGCCATATGATATAGTGGTTCGATCTTAATAGGATCTTGCATATATATGAGGAGTAAAGTAAAATTAATAAATGCCGAGTTTAATCAAGAAAAAACATACAAATACTTAATTTTCAACCGATCGACCCTATGGCAGCTATATGATAAAGTGGTCCGATTTTAATAGAATTGTGCATATATATGAGGAGTAAAGTAAAACTAATAAATGCCGAGTTTTGTTAAGATATCTTAAAAAACAAAATGTTTTATTTGTACAAAAACTTAATTTGCGACCGATTTTTCCTATGGCAGCTATATGATGTAGTGATCTGATCTTGATATGATTTTGCATATATATGAGGAGCAGAGTAAAACTAAAAAATGCCTAGTTTGGTCAAGATATCTTGATAAACAAAATGTTTTTTCATACAACAACTTAATTTTCGACTAATCATTCCTATGGCAGCCATATGATATAGTGGTCCGATCTTAATAGGATCTTGCATATGAGGAGTAAAGTAAAAGTAATAAATGCCACGTTTAATCAAGATATCTTGAAAAACATACAAAAACTTAATTTTCAACCAATCGACCCTATGGCAGCTATATGATAAAGTGGTCCGATCTTAATAGGATTTTGTATGTATATGAGGAGTAAAGTAAAAGTAATAAATGCCGAGTTTGGTCAAGATATCTTGAAAGCATACAAAAACTTAATTTTCAACCGATCGATCCGATGGCTGCTATATGATATAGTGATCCGATCTTAATAGGATTTTGCATATATATGAGGAGCATAGTAAAACTAATAAATGCCGAGTTTGGTCAAGATATCTTGAAAAATTTGCAATTGCCCTCTACGTCTGTTCAGACTCCTACGACTTTCTTGTCTTTTCCTAGCAACTTGGAGGTATCTCCAATGTTGTCTTTATCGCCTTCTCCAAGCGACTGTCCAATTACCCCGGCTTCAAGCCCTGTACTAGACCCAGTAGAGCCCGTACCTGATTCCGTCCCAATTAATCAAATAGCCTCAGCCCCGTCAGCTCCTGACCGCAAAGGTAGACCTGCGCGCAATCTTGCGCAGATTGTTAAAAGCAATCATTGTGCCTCGTTAGCTCCTCCAACTCCTGTATTACCTACAGCCCCATCAGCGCCTACTTTAACGGTAGTTGCCCCTCGTAGGCAAGTTTTTGTGTCTCGACTTTCGTCGGACACCACTTCTGAGTCATTGGCAGCCTATATTGCTAGCAAATCTTCTGCTAGCGTGTCAATAACTAAATTTAATTTCTCCACCCCTCGTGAAATATCATCATTCAAAATAAATGTTTCACATGATATGTTCCCAATCATTTGTGATCCCAAATTTTGGCCACCACACATGATTGTTCATGAGTTCAAGCCTAAAAAGCGTAACCAGCCTGTCACCCTTCCAGTCCCTTCAATACAGGGTACCATTTCTGCCCCAAAAAACTAGCTTCATCTTCTGACCAAATCTTTATTCATTATCAGAATGTCAGAGGTCTCACTTCAAAGCTAAAAAATCTTTTTATTGCCAGCACTTCCTTCGATTCGGACATAATAGCATTTTCAGAAACATGGTTAAACTCAACCATATCTGATTTTGAGATATTACCGAATAACTTTATTTTGTTTAGAAATGATCGGCCGACTCGAGGTGGTGGGGTGTTAATTGCCGTTAAAGCCACTCTCCAGTCTGAACTATTCTGTTTTAGTACGCCTACTGACGCTGAGATTGTCTCAGTTAAGGTGTCTTTTCCTACACGGAATATCTATGTAACATGCTCTTATGTCCCACCTTCTTCTGATATTCAAGTTTATATGAATCATATTACTTGTATTAAAGAAGTTTCTTCACACGTGCGGGATAATGACCTATTATTGGTGTTGGGTGATTTTAATTTGCCGAACATCTCTTGGTCATTATTCACTGCTGAAAATTATCTAGTGCCCTCAGCACAGCACGATTTTTTAGACTGCATGCTTGATCTTTCGTTGTTTCAAATCAATTCAATTTCTAATCATATGAATAGAACACTTGACCTTGTATTTGTTAACGACTACCTTATTTCTAATGTGTCTAGGTCACCTCCTTTATCTCTTCCTGAGGATGTCTATCATCCAACTTTAGAGATTGCAATGCTAAATTGTAATCCTTCCATTTCGTGCTCATCAGCCAATAAGCCCCGCTATTGCTTTCGCAAAGGAAATTATTCCTTGCTGAATCAGCTTATTTATTCAACCGATTGGTCTTTCTTATATGACTCAGTTGATATGAATACAGCTATTAATTCTTTTTATATCACCCTAAACTCCCTCTTAGATGTGTGTATTCCTAAGTCAATTCCTTCGACTACTTTTTCAAAACCACCCTGGTTTACTCCCAGATAGAA
>NW_027212935.1:0-60816 GCF_030788295.1 Drosophila virilis | reverse complement strand
TAAAAGGATTTTGCATATATATGACAAGTAAAGTAAAACTAATTAATACCGAGTTTGATCAAGATATCTTGAAAAACAAAATGTTTTTTCATACAAAAACTTAATTTTCGACCGAACATATATGGTGAGCGTAGTAAAACTAATAAATGCCAAGTTTAGTCAAGATATCTTGAAAAACAAAATGTTTTTTCTTACAAAAACTTTATTTTCGACCGATCGTTCGTATGGCTGCTATATGATGTAGTGGTCCGATCTTAATGGGATTTTGCCTATATATGAGGAGTAAAGTAAAACTAATGAATGCCGAGTTTGGTCAAGATTTCTTAATAAACAAAATGTGATTTCATACAACTTAATTTTCGACCGATCGTTCCTACGCCGGCTATATGATATAGTGGTCCGATTTTAATACAATTTTGCATATATATGAGGAGCATAGTAAACCTAATAAATGCCGAGTTTGGTCAAGGTATCTTGAAAAACACAATGTTTTTTCATACAAAAACTTGTTTTTTCGACCGATCGTTCCTATGGCAGCTATATGATATAGTGATCTGATCTATAGGATTTGGCATACATATGAAGAGCATGGTAAAACTAAAAATTTCGACTTTGGTCAAGATATCTTGAAAAACGATAAGTTTTTTCATACAACTTAATTTTAGACCGATCGTTCCTATGGCAGCTATATGGTATAGTTGTCCGGTTTTAAAGGGATATTGCATGTATATGAGAAGTAAAGTAAAACTAATAAATGCCGAGTTTGGTTAAGATATCTTGAAAAACCAAATGTTTTTTCATACAAAAACTTAATTTTCGACCGATCGTTCCTATGGCAGCTTTATGATATAGTGGTCCGATCTTAATATGATTTTGCATATACATAGGAGGAGTAAAGTAAAACTAATAAATGCCGAGTTTGGTCAAGATATCTTGTACAAAAACATAATTTTCGACCGATGGATCCTATGGCAGCTATATGATATAGTGGTCCGATAATAATAGGATTTTGCATATATATGAAAAGCATAGTAAAACTAATAAGTGCCGAGTTTGGTTAAGATATCTTGAAAAACAAAATGTTTTTTTATACAAAAACTTAATTTTCGACCGATCGATCCTATGGCAGCTATATGATATAGTGGTCCGGTATGAATGGAATGTTGCATATATATGAGAAGTAAATTAAAACTAATAAATGCCGAGTTTGGTTTTGGTTTGAAAAACAAAATTTTATTTCATACAAAAACATAATTTTCTACCGATCGTTCCTATGGCAGCTATATAATATAGTGGTCCGATCTTAATAGGATTTCGCATATATATGCCGAGCTTAGTCAACATATCTTGAAAAACAAAATGTTTTTTCATACAAAAACTTAATTTTCTACCGATCGTTCCTATGGCAGCTATATAATATAGTGGTCCGATCTTAATAGGATTTCGCATATATATGAGGAGCGTAATAAGACTAATAAATGCCGAGTTCGGTATTAATGGGATTTTGCATATATATGAAAAGTAAAGTAAAACTAATAAATGCCGAGCTTAGTCAACATATCTTGAAAAACAAAATGTTTTTTCATACAAAAACTTAATTTTCGACCGATCGTTCCTATGGCAGCTATATGATGTAGTGGTGCGATCTTAATAGGATTTTGCATATATATGAGGAGTAATGTAAAACTAATGAATGCTGAGTTTGGTCAAGATATCTTGAAAAGCAAAATGTTTTTTCATAAAAAAACTTAATTTTCGACCGATCGATCCTATGGCAGCTATATGATATAGTGGTCCGTCCGGTATTAATACAATTTTGCATATATATGAGAAGTAAAGTAAAACTAATAAATGCCGAGTTTGGTCAAGATATCTTAATAAACAAAATGTTTTTTCATACAAAAACTTAATTTTCGACCGATCGATCCTATGGCAGCTATATGATATAGTGGTCCGGTATTAATGGAATTTTGCATATATATGAGAAGTAAACTAAAACTAATAAATGCCGAGTTTGGTCAAAATATCTTGATAACCAAAATGTTTTTTCATACAACTTAATTTTCGACCGATCGTTCCTACGGCGGCTATATGATATAGTGGTCCGATCTTAATACAATTTTGCATATATATGAGGAGCATAGTAAACCTAATAAATGCCGAGTTTGGTCAAGGTATCTTGAAAAACACAATGTTTTTTCATACAAAACTTGTTTTTTCGACCGATCGTTCGTATGGCAGCTATATGATATAGTGGTCCGATCTTAATAGGATTTTGCATATATATGAGGAGTAAAGTAAAACTAATAAATGCTGAGTTTGGTCAAGATATCCTGAAAAACAAAATGTTTTTTTCATACAAAAACTTTATTTTCGACCGATCGTTCCAATGGCAGCTTTATGATATAGTGGTCAGATTTTAATAGAATCTTGCATATATATGGGGAGTAAAGTTGAACTAATAAATACCAAGTTTGGTCAAGATATCTTGAAAAACAAAATGTTTTTTCATACAAAAATTTAATTTTCGACCGATCGATCCTATTACAGCTATATGGTATAGTGGTCCGATCTTCATAGGATTTTGAGGATGAGGATTATAATATATGAGGATTATAATAAAACTAATAAATGCCGACTTTGTTCAAGATATCTTGTAAAACAAAATGTTTTTTCATACAAAAACTTGTTTGTCGACCGATCGTTCCTATGGCAGCTGTACGATATAGTGGTCCGATCTTAATAGGATTTTGCATATACATATATGAGGAGCGTAGGAAGACTAATAAATGCCGAGTGTGGTCAAGATATCTTGAAAAACAAAATGCTTTTCCATACAAAAACTTAATTTTCGACCGATCAATCCCATGGCAGCTATATGATATAGTGGTCCGATTTTAATAGGATCTTGCATATATATGAGAAGTAAAGTAAAACTAATAAATGCCGAGTTTGGTTAAGATATCTTGAAAAACAAAATGTTTTTTCATACAAAAACTTAATTTTCGACCGATCGATCCTTAGGCAGCTATATGGTATAGTGGTCCGGTATTAAAAGGATTTTGCATATATATGACAAGTAAAGTAAAACTAATTAATACCGAGTTTGATCAAGATATCTTGAAAAACAAAATGTTTTTTCATACAAAAACTTAATTTTCGACCGATCGATCCTATTACAGCTATATGATGTAGTGGTCCGATCTTAATAGGGTTTTGAACATATATGGTGAGCGTAGTAAAACTAATAAATGCCAAGGTTTGTCAAGATATCTTGAAAAACAAAATGTTTTTTCTTACAAAAACTTTATTTTCGACCGATCGTTCGTATGGCTGCTATATGATGTAGTGGTCCGATCTTAACGGGATTTTGCCTATATATGAGGAGTAAAGTAAAACTAATGAATGCCGAGTTTGGTCAAGATTTCTTAATAAACAAAATGTGATTTCATACAACTTAATTTTCGACCGATCGTTCCTACGCCGGCTATATGATATAGTGGTCCGATCTTAATACAATTTTGCATATATATGAGGAGCATAGTAAACCTAATAAATGCCGAGTTTGGTCAAGGTATCTTGGAAAACACAATGTTTTTTCATACAAAAACTTGTTTTTGCGACCGATCGTTCCTATGGCAGCTATATGATATAGTGATCTGATCTATAGGATTTGGCATACATATGAAGAGCATGGTAAAACTAAAAATTTCGACTTTGGTCAAGATATCTTGAAAAACGATAAGTTTTTTCATACAACTTAATTTTAGACCGATCGTTCCTATGGCAGCTATATGGTATAGTTGTCCGGTTTTAAAGGGATATTGCATGTATATGAGAAGTAAAGTAAAACTAATAAATGCCGAGTTTGGTTAAGATATCTTGAAAAACCAAATGTTTTTTCATACAAAAACTTAATTTTCGACCGATCGTTCCTATGGCAGCTTTATGATATAGTGGTCCGATCTTAATATGATTTTGCATATACATAGGAGGAGTAAAGTAAAACTAATAAATGCCGAGTTTGGTCAAGATATCTTGTACAAAAACATAATTTTCGACCGATGGATCCTATGGCAGCTATATGATATAGTGGTCCGATAATAATAGGATTTTGCATATATATGAAAAGCATAGTAAAACTAATAAGTGCCGAGTTTGGTTAAGATATCTTGAAAAACAAAATGTTTTTTTATACAAAAACTTAATTTTCGACCGATCGATCCTATGGCAGCTATATGATATAGTGGTCCGGTATGAATGGAATGTTGCATATATATGAGAAGTAAATTAAAACTAATAAATGCCGAGTTTGATTTTGGTTTGAAAAACAAAATTTTATTTCATACAAAAACATAATTTTCTACCGATCGTTCCTATGGCAGCTTTATGATATAGTGGTGCGATCTTAATAGGATATTGCATATATATGAGAAGTAAAGTAAAACTAATGAATGCTGAGTTTGGTCAAGATATCTTGAAAAACAAAATGTTTTTTCATAAAAAAAAACTTAATTTTCGACCGATCGATCCTATGGCAGCTATATGATATAGTGGTCCGTCCGGTATTAATACAATTTTGCATATATATGAGAAGTAAAGTAAAACTAATAAATGCCGAGTTTGGTCAAGATATCTTAATAAACAAAATGTTTTTTCATACAAAAACTTAATTTTCGACCGATCGATCCTATGGCAGCTATATGATATAGTGGTCCGGTATTAATGGAATTTTGCATATATATGAGAAGTAAACTAAAACTAATAAATGCCGAGTTTGGTCAAAATATCTTGATAACCAAAATGTTTTTTCATACAACCTAATTTTCGACCGATCGTTCCTACGGCGGCTATATGATATAGTGGTCCGATCTTAATACAATTTTGCATATATATGAGGAGCATAGTAAACCTAATAAATGCCGAGTTTGGTCAAGGTATCTTGAAAAACACAATGTTTTTTCATACAAAAACTTGTTTTTTCGACCGATCGTTCCTATGGCAGCTATATGATATAGTGATCTGATCTATAGGATTTGGCATACATATGAAGAGCATGGTAAAACTAAAAATTTCGACTTTGGTCAAGATATCTTGAAAAACGATAAGTTTTTTCATACAACTTAATTTTAGACCGATCGTTCCTATGGCAGCTATATGGTATAGTTGTCAGGTTTTAAAGGGATATTGCATATATATGAGAAGTAAAGTAAAACTAATAAATGCCGAGTTTGGTCAAGATATCTTAATAAACAAAATGTTTTTTCATACAACTTAATTTTCGACCTATCGTTTCTACTGCGGCTATATGATATAGTGGTCCGATCTTAATACAATTTTGCATATATATGAGGAGCATAGTAAACCTAATAAATGCCGAGTTTGGTCAAGGTATCTTGAAAAACACGTTTTTTCATACAAAAACTTAATTTTCGACCGATCGATCCTATGGCAGCTATATGATATAGTGGTCCGGTATGAATGGAATTTTGCATATATATGAGAAGTAAATTAAAACTAATAAAGGCCGAGTTTGGTTTTGGTTTGAAAAACAAAATGTTATTTCATACAAAAACATAATTTTCTACCGATCGTTCCTTTGGCAGCTATATAATATAGTGGTCCGATCTTAATAGGATTTCGCATATATATGAGGAGCGTAGTAAGACTAATAAATGCCGAGTTCGGTATTAATGGGATTTTGCATATATATGAAAAGTAAAGTAAAACTAATAAATGCCGAGCTTAGTCAACATATCTTGAAAAACAAAATGTTTTTTCATACAAAAACTTTATTTTCTACCGATCGTTCCTATGGCAGCTATATAATATAGTGGTCCGGTCTTAATAGGATTTCGCATATATATGAGGAGCGTAGTAAGACTAATAAATGCCGAGTTCGGTATTAATGGGATTTTGCATATATATGAAAAGTAAAGTAAAACTAATAAATGCCGAGCTTAGTCAACATATCTTGAAAAACAAAATGTTTTTTCATACAAAAACTTAATTTTCGACCGATCGTTCCTATGGCAGCTATATGATGTAGTGGTGCGATCTTAATAGGATTTTGCATATATATGAGGAGTAATGTAAAACTAATGAATGCTGAGTTTGGTCAAGATATCTTGAAAAACAAAATGTTTTTTAATAAAAAAACTTAATTTTCGACCGATCGATCCTATGGCAGCTATATGATATAGTGGTCCGGTATTAATACAATTTTGCATATATATGAGAAGTAAAGTAAAACTAATAAATGCCGAGTTTGGTTAAGATATCTTAATAAACAAAATGTTTTTTCATACAAAAACTTAATTTTCGACCGATCGATCCTATGGCAGCTATATGATATAGTGGTCCGGTATTAATGGAATTTTGCATATATATGAGAAGTAAACTAAAACTAATAAATGCCGAGTTTGGTCAAGATATCTTAATAACCAAAATGTTTTTTCATACAACTTAATTTTCGACCGATCGTTCCTACGGCGGCTATATGATATAGTGGTCCGATCTTAATACAATTTTGCATATATATGAGGAGCATAGGAAGCCTAATAAATGCCGAGTTTGGTCAAGATATCTTAATAAACAAAATGTTTTTTCATACAACTTAATTTTCGACCTATCGTTTCTACTGCGGCTATATGATATAGTGGTCCGATCTTAATACAATTTTGCATATATATGAGGAGCATAGGAAGCCTAATAAATGCCGAGTTTGGTCAAGGTATCTTAAAAAACAAAATGTTTTTTCATACAAAAATTTGTTTGTCGACCGATCGTTCCTATGGCAGCTATATGATATAGTGATCCGATCTATAGGATTTGGCATACATATGAAGAGCATAGTAAAACTAAAAATTTCGACTTTGGTCAAGATATATTGAAAAACGAAATGTTTTTTCATACAACTTAATTTTCGACCGATCGTTCCTATGGCAGCTATATGGTATAGTGGTCCGGTTTTAAAGGGATATTGCATATATATGAGAAGTAAAGTAAAACTAATAAATGCCGAGTTTGGTCAAGATATCTTGAAAAACAAAATGTTTTTTCATACAGAAACTTAATTTTCGACCATCGTTCCTATGGCAGCTTTATGATATAGTGGTCCGATCTTAATATGATTTCGCATATATATGAGGAGCGTAGTAAGACTAGTAAATGCCGAGTAAAGTCAAGATATCTTGAAAACCAAAATGTTTTTTCATACAAAAACTTCGTTTTCAACCGATCGATCCTATGGCAGCTATAAGATATAGTGGTCCGATCTTAATATGATTTTGCATATACATATGAAGAGTAAAGTAAAACTAATAAATGCCGAGTTTGGTCAGGATATCTTGAAAACATACAAAAACTTAATTTTCGACCGATCGATCCTATGGCAGCTATATGATATAGTGGTCCGATAATAAAAGGATTTTGCATATATAAGAAAAGGATAGTAAAACTTATAAATGCCGAGTTTTGTTAAGATATCTTGAAAAACAAAATGTTTTTTTATACAAAAACTTAATTTTCGACCGATCGATCCTATGGCAGCTATATGATATAGTGGTCCGGTATTAATGGAATTTTGCATTAATATGAGAAGTAGATTAAAACTAATAAATGCCGAGTTATGTTAAGATATCTTGAAAAACAAAATGTTATTTCATACTGTAATGGTTCCAAGATTAAAAGACGTCCGTCTTCCTTGATGGTTCTTTATTATATGTTTTCTTTTCGAGTTCGAGCTGTCCACCGTCAAGCAGTGAGCAGCCGTTTTACATACATGGTTTTTTGGCTTATTATATACAGCAAGAGAGTCAGAGAGAGTCATGCGTATACACAACGACGGTCAAGCGTGAGAACGCTGACTTAGCTATTTGGGCGGTCGTTGTTATCAAGTGCTGATCATATTTCGTCTGCACTTGAATATGCGCAGAGGGCACTTATCGTTAGGCGCGCTGCGACAAAGTCGCTGCTTATGTTTGCATTCTGTTGGCATAACAACAAAGTGTTGCAGCCTTATTCATATGTATGTATATACATATGTACGCATGCTACATCTCCCACCTTTTAAAAAATAACGTAATACAATGGAGTTATTTTCCTTAATAATTATTTATTTCTATTATTATTATATTATTTTTTTTTTTTTTTTTTATATATATATTTTTTTTTTGTATTTTTGCATGCTTGATTATGAATTAAAAATTTTTAATCTGTCCTTATGGACTGTTTACGTTTTATTCTTATTTCCGGAAATAACTATATTATCCCTATCTTCTATTTTTTCTACTCTATAGGGCCCTGTGTATTTAAAATCTAGTTTATGTCCTACTTCATTTTTTAATAAAACCTTATCTCCTATGGATAATTTTAATTCCTTACTATTTAAGTCATATCGCTTCTTTTGATTCATCTTATTAAATTCTAGCATATTTCTTGCTCTTTTGTATGCTACTTCTAATCTATACTTACTCTCCTTAGCATAATCATCTATGTTATATATTGGTTCTATGTTTGCTATGCTATTGAAGTATTTTGGTAGATTACATGTCTTACCAAATACTAATTCATACGGACAATAATTATGTGCCGTAGAAGGGGTCGTATTAAAACAATAGACAAAGTATTGGAGCCATACGTCCCAATCAGTTTTATCAACTGATATATAAGATCGTATGTATTCGTTAAAAGTTCTGTGACTTCTTTCGACTGTTCCAACTGTCTGGTGATGATGTGCAGTTGATGTTATGTTGTCTATTTTCATAAACTTGCACAAATCATTTATAATTGAGTTCTTGTATTCTGTTCCCATGTCCGTAATGAACGTCTTCATTGGACCGTACTTTAGAATAAAAGATTGGAATATACCTTTGGCTACTGTACTAGCGTTTTTGTTTGGTATTGGTATCGCGACTAGGTATTTAGTCAAGTCACAAATTAATGTGATTGCGTACTCATTACCATTATCAGATTTGGGTAGCGGACCAATTGTGTCCACTATAACCCTATCGAACGCATGTACAGGTGTATCAGTTATAATTAATGGGGTCTTACTATGCTTAGTTATTTTAGCTTTTCGGCATTTGTGACATTTACGTATGTACTCAGTACTATCTCGAGTCATACCTTTCCAAAAGTAATGTCGTTTGACCTTGGCCAAGGTTTTTGTAATGCCAGTATGACCTCCTTGTTTTGGGTCGTCATGTAGTGTAGACAATATAGCTTCTTTTTCTTTATTATTTGTTATTGTGGTCACCGGGTTGAGTAGCGCTACCCTTAATTTAGTCAATATTTTATTGCCCATATTTTTGAAATTATCTATTGAAATTGTATCAAAGATATTTTCCCACGGTGCCATTTTCAATTGGCTTATTTTCAATATACCGGCTTCATTTTCGAGCCTTGGGAATAGTTGACCTAAGTCAATATTTCCATTTGTATATAGATCACCAATGTTAATTCTTGCAATAATTTTCTTGCCATGTTTAAAGAAACAAAGCGTATCTTTTATATGCAAGGTCACTACTTTGCGTACCTCGTCATTGTTAATGACTTCGTATACGTTGGGCTGTGAAGCTTTTTCTGTAGATTGCCTTGGCAACTCTACCTGATATTTTCCTGCGCAGGAATTTTGTCTACTTTGATATCTTGTAGTGACTTTGTGGATTGTCCCTGTTATTTCCTGTAGCTGTTTTATGGCTATTCTTGATAACGCATCGGCTACGAAATTATCTTTACCCTTCAGATATTCTACCGTAAAATTATATTCCTCTAATTCAAGCCTCATACGTGTTAACTTTGAACTTGGATTTACCATTGAAAATAAGTAGGTTAGCGGTCTATGGTCAGTTTTAACCGTGAAATGGTTACCATAAATATATGGTCGGAAATGCGTTATTGCCCAATGAATAGCCGCTAATTCTTGCTCAGTAGAACTCTTGTTACTTTCTCCTTTAGTAAAGGATCTTGATGCGTATGCAATTGGAAGTTGGAGTCCATTATGGTTTTGAGTTAAAACCGCTCCACACGCTTGCTTACTTGCATCAGTTATTATGCAGAATTCTTTAGCGAAATCTGGATATTGTAACAAGGTTGGGTTTATAAGAGCCATTCTGAGGTGATCGAAGGCATTCTGGCATTCAGATGTCCATTCGAACTTAACGTCTTTTTTACATAATCTTGTTATGTGACGTGAATAGTTGGCAAAATTTTTATTAAAGCGCCTATAGTAATTGCAAAATGCAACGAATCGCCTAGCGCTGTCCGCATCATGTGGGACTGGGTAGTTCTTTATGACGTCGTATTTTTTATCGTCTGGCAAGATTCCATTATCAGTGCATTTATGTCCCAAAAATGTGACTCCATGCTTGAAAAATGAACATTTTTCTGGATGTAGTTTCAGGTTGAATTTCCTACATTTGTCAATAACTTCAGTTAAATTTTTGACCATATGTTTTTCGGAACAACCGATTACTATCAGATCATCCATATAAAGGAAGGCCTGAGATGGCTCGAGACCAGAAAATGCTATTGTCATCATTCTTTGAAAGGAGTTTGGGGCTATTTTCAAGCCAAATGGTAATCGCGTAAAGCGATACGAGCCATTGCTCGTTGAAAATGACGTTATATCTCTAGAACTTTTTTCGAGTTCGATTTGGTGAAAGCCAGACATTAAGTCTAGGCATGAAAAATATTTTGCTCTACCTAGCTGATCTAGAATATCATCAATTCTCGGTAGCGGAAATTTATCGGACAATAGCTTTTTATTAATTTGACGATAGTCCATTACTAATCGCCATTTGTTCTTGTCAGAGTCCGGAAGGGACTTCTTCGGAACTAATAAAAGTAGGCTATTATACTCTGAGGCTGATGGTTCGACTATTTTGTCGTCTATTAGTTTTTGCACTTGGGCTTGAATTTCTTGTACTTGGCTGTGTATGTATATGTATACGGGCTCATCATCCTTCAATCTAAGCTTTTGCTTGTAAAAATTATTAGTTGTTATCGATTCGGTTTCTAATCCGAATATGTCGGTATATCTGGTGCATAAATCTTTTAATTGATTTTTAAATAAAGGTGGAAAGTTTTTGATTAATTTTTCCATAATGAAATTGTCTCTTCCTTCGTTGGTTTCTTTTACTATATCATAATTGTTCAAAGTTTCATATTTTATTTTATTTAAGTTTACTATCTTATTGGCATTTGTTGTATTTATAATACGGACATATGTATTTTTGTGATTGGATATCGTGTTTGCGATGTAAATTCCTTCATCAATTTTTTGATTTAGTATAAGAATTTGATTTTGTATTGAGGGAATTTGTATTTCACGGACAACTTCGGAACGAGCTGGGAGTACTGTGGCATTATTGTCACAAGTATGAAGTATTTTTAATCGAATTGGATAATTTAAGATGTTTGGGCGAAGAATAAGTGATTCGCCACTTTGAGTGAAATCTAGTTGGCAATTATATTGTTTTATAAAATCTATGCCTAGTATGCCATCACTCGGTATTGGGAAGTTTTGTTCGACTAAATGAAAGTTATGTGGAATTATATATTTGCCTGTAGTGAGTTCTATAAAGGGTAAGCCTTTTGAAGGAATTAGGCCTTCGCCAATACCCGATATTTGGGTAGTAATTGTTTCGTTTACATTTTCGAATATATCTGTATTTTCTTTTAATATGGATATATCTGCACCAGTATCTACTAACAGTGTAATTGATTTACCTGTTCTTTCATTCTTAATTTTTACAAACATGCTAAGATTAAGGTTGATGGTTTTTATTGAGCCATTTATTGGCTTTGAACATCTGAGGGGGTCTGTTGGTTTTCCGAGTTACCTTGAGTTACTCGGACATTACCTCTATTGTTACTGTTCTGGTTTTGGTAGCCACCTCGGTTTGAATTGTTTCTACCTCGGTTGCCACCTCGGTAATTTCCTCTGAAATTACTCCTATTGTTGTTATTACCATTATAGTGGAAATTACTATTGCTATTGCCTCTACCTCTTTGGTTGTTACGGCTGTAATTTCCACGATCGTTTCTGCCTTTGTAGTACAATATTGTACTTGGTCCAATTATTTTAGACTTTATGACTTCTACGGCTAAGTCTTCTTGTGTACCTTTAGTACGATCGACTATTCTTAAAGCTGTTAGAAATCTGGCCAGTGATACCTGTCTTACATATTCGCGGTCTAAGGCCACTTGATTTACAGCCATGTTTGGTTCTGTTAATTCAAGTGGCTCAATGTCGCTATCAGCTTCAATATCAGGGTCACTATTTAGTGTTGGCTTAGACTCATTCAGTTCTTCTAGTTGATCTGGTTCAAAAGTTGCCATTAATTTTAAATCTGTTGGGATATCTATTACTATGTTGTGCCTAGTGCTGATATTCGATATTCTAGTCCCAAGTGATTTGATTATTTTCTTACATTGATTTACATGCTGCTCTGTAAGCCTATTTTCTTTACTTAAATAAAGTTGAACTATGTTATTATAGTTTAGCACTAATATGTTTATGTGGTGAATTAGCGTTTCAACCCTTATAGGTGCGTTCTTATTAACACACTTATAAGATTTTTCGAATTTATCTTTGAAATTATTTATTTTTTTCGCTAATTCACTCCATTCCATAGTTCTCTATTTATGAAGTTTTACCATTATAATTGGGCACTCGCCGTCCACTGGACCACTATTTCTTTAATGCCAACATATGGCAGTGTATTTAAAATTATGCCTTTTATCTTATTGTTGTAGAATATTCAATGCACGAATTCTAAAGTCTGCGTCGCTATTATATATTGCTTCTAAGTATACTTCTATCGCAAACTTATTATTAGGCATTTCTGGTAATAAGAATATATATATATTTCTCGAAATTTCATTTTATTTATTTATTTTATTTTGTCGCTTATCATTGTTCAAGAAAAATTTAGATTTTATCCAGGTCATTTGCGTGACTCTGGTATCTCTTTTTTATGCATTTATTATGATACGTGTATAATTTGTACAATAGATGTCCTACTAATATGACAAATATCATAACGACAAAAATTGTTATCAATTTTACATCTGTGTTGCTGACCTCAACTTTATTTATTACGTTAGCCGTCGAGTCAACAGTCTTAACGTCTACCAAACCCATATTTGGGGTTGTTATTCTTAATATATACTTGATTTATATATGAACTTATAGTTTTGTTAACGCTATTCATTAACTTTATAAGGTTTGTAGTTTGAGTTTATATTTAAAATTTTTTGTATTTACGCCCGTGGGCGGGGAGAAATTTAATATTAATTCAGTTTTTACTGAATGTACATTTTGTCCTGCCTAGTATTTCGATGGCTTTACGGGCCAAACGTCTTGCCGGTCGACTCAATTGTCGTCGGGCATTACAATAGTTTTACAAATATTTTAATAATAATTATAATTATAAACTTTTTTTTGCTGTGCGCCCTCTGTGGCGCTGTCGGTCAGTTCACCCTTGGTGTTTTCCAGCGTTGGTACAAGGGGCGGTCTGCCTCTCGTACTTCTTCTTGTTCCAGCGTTGGTACAAGGGGCGGTTTGCCTCTCGTACTAGTTTTTACTCGTGGGTGGCCGCTGACATGTGCCCAGGCAATGTTGGCTGTAAAGCGGTCCCTCGCAGTCTGCTGGGCATTCACGTTGCCTTCTCGGGATCGGTTGTGGCTGTGGTCGATGTGTATCTGGATTAATAAGTTTTTCCTCTGAGGGACAGGGAGGGTTCTTTACTTTGTTTAACGACTCAAGATGTTTGAGTTCGTCATGTAGCTTGACTGCAGTTTCCCAAGGTATTGGGTTTGGGACTTATATAAGAGTCTTACCATCTCAGACTTTCTTTGCCTGATCCGCTCTTTAATGCCACTGCGCCTTTTTAGCTTTAAAGTATTTTTAGAGCTCATGCCCCCTGTACTCACTCAGTTAATTTTTGATTCTCCAGGGTGTGTGCCGTTCCAGATGCCTCGTTGTTTCAGTTGTTTTTGAGTGTTATTTCCTTTTAATTTACTTTCTTTAATTACTTTTATGACTGGTTTAAAATTAGAGTTGAAGTTATGTATCTTAACGTTTTCATGTTTTTGTGACGTCCTGTCACGGTCGCCATGTGTTGGTTCCAAGATTAAAAGATGTCCGTCTTACTTGATGGTTCTTTATTATATGTTTCTTTTCGAGTTCGAGCTGTCCACCGTCAAGCAGTGAGCAGCCGTTTTACATACATGGTTTTTTGGCTTATTATATACAGCAAGAGAGTCAGAGAGAGTCATGCGTATACACAACGACGGTCAAGCGTGAGAACGCTGACTTAGCTATTTGGGCGGTCGTTGTTATCAAGTGCGGATCATATTTCGTCTGCACTTGAATATGCGCAGAGGGCACTTATCGTTAGGCGCGCTGCGACAAAGTCGCTGCTTATGTTTGCATTTTGTTGGCATAACAACAAAGTGTTGCAGCCCTATTCATATGTATGTATATACATATGTACGCATGCTACAATACAAAAACAAAATTTTCTACCGATCGTTCCTATGGCAGCTATATGATATAGTGGTCCGATCTTAATAGGATTTCGCATATATATGAGGAGCGTAGTAAGACTAATAAATGCCGAGTTCGATATTAATGGGATTTTGCATATATATGAGAAGTAAAGTAAAACTAATAAATGCCGAGCTTAGTCAACATATCTTGAAAAACAAAATGTTTTTTCATACAAAAACTTAATTTTCGACCGATCGTTCCTATGGCAGCTATATGATATAGTGGTCCGATCTTAATATGATTTCGCATATATATGAGGAGCAGAGTAAAGCTAATAAATGCCTAGTTTGGTCAAAAATCTTGAAAAACAAAATGTTTTTTCATACAACAAGTTAATTTTCAACCGATCGTTCCTATGGCAGCTATATGATGTAGTGGTGCGATCTTAATAGGATTTTGCCTATATATGAGGAGTAAAGTAAAACTAATGAATGCTGAGTTTTGTCAAGATATCTTAGAAAACAAGATGTTTTTTTATACAAAAACTTAATTTTCGACCGATCGATCCTATGGCAGCTATATGATATAGCGGTTCGGTATTAATGGGATTTCGCAAAATATATGAGAAGTAAAGTAAAACTAATAAATGCCGAGTTTGGTTAAGATATCTTTGAAAACAAAATGTTTTTTCATACAAAAACTTAATTTTCGACCGATCGTTCCTATGGCAGCTATATGATATAGTGTTCCGATCTTAATAGCGATTGAATATATATGAGGAGCATAGTAAAACTAATAAATGCCGATTACAAAACTTAATTTTCGACCGATCGATCCTATGGCAGCTATACGATATAGTGGTCGCATATTAATAGGATTTTGCATATATATGAGAAGCATAGTTAACCTAATAAATCTCGACTTTGGTCAAGATATCTTGAAAAACAAATTGTTTTTTCATACAAAAACTTGTTTGTCGACCGATCGTTCCTATGGCAGTTATATGATATAGTGATCCGATCTTAATAGGATTTGGCATACATATGAAGAGCATAGTAAAACTAAAAATTTCGACTTTGGTCAAGATATCTTGAAAAACGAAATGTTTTTTCATACAACTTAATTTTCGACCGATCGTTCCTATGGCAGCTATATGATATTTTTTTCCGATCTTAATAGCGTTTGAATATATATGAGGAGCATAGTAAAACTAATAATTGACGAGTTTGGTCAAGATATCTTGAAAAACAAAATATTTTTTCATACAAAAACTTATTCTCGACCGATCGATCCTATGGCAGCTATATGATATAGTGTTCCGATCTTAATAGGATTTTGCATATACATATATGAGGAGCGTAGGAAGACTAATAAATGCCGAGTTTAATCAAGATATCTTTAAAAACAAAATGTTTTTTCATACAAAAACTTACTTTTCGACCGATCGTTCCTATGGCAGCTTTATGATATAGTGGTGCGATCTTAATAATAATAATAATAATTTTGCATATACATATATGAGAAGCGTAGGAAGACTAATAAATGCCGAGTTTAGTCAAGAT
This sequence comes from Drosophila virilis, assembly GCF_030788295.1. NCBI lineage: Eukaryota > Metazoa > Arthropoda > Insecta > Diptera > Drosophilidae > Drosophila > Drosophila virilis. The sequence goes on along the minus strand of NW_027212935.1, from coordinate 44,754 downwards.
ATCTTGGGAAACAAAATGTTTTTTCATTAAAAAAAATTACTTTTCGACCGATCGTTCCTATGGCAGCTATATGATATAGTAGTCCGATCTTAATAGGACTTAACATATATATGAGGAGTAAAGTAAAACTAATAAATGCCGAGTTTGGTCAAGATATCTTGAAAAACTTACAACATCTTAATTTTCGACCGATCGATCCTATGGCAGCTATATGATATAGTAGTCCGATATTAATAGGATTTTGCAAATATATAAGAAGCATAGTAAAACCAATAAATGCCAAGTTTGGTTAAGATATCTTGAAAAAGAAAATGTTTTTTCATACAATAACTTAATTTTCGGCTGATCGTTCCTATGGCAGCTATATGATATAGTAATCCGATCTTAATAAAATTTTGCATATATATGAGGAGCAGAATAAAACTAATAAATGCCTAGTTTGGTCAAGATATCTTAATAAACAAAATGTTTTTTCATACAACAAGTTAATTTTCGACCGATCGTTCCTATGGCAGCTATATGATGTAGTGGTGCAATCTTAATACAATTTTGCATATATATGTGGAGCATAGTAAACCTAATAAATGCCAAGTTTGGTCAAGGTATCTTTAAAAACAAAATGTTTTTTCATACAAAAACATAATTTTCTACCGATCGTTCCTATGGCAGATATATGATATAGTGGTCCGATCTTAATAGGCTTTTGCATATATATGAGCAGCGTAGTAAGACTAATAAATGCCGAGTTTTGTCAAGATATCTTGAAAAACAAAATGTTTTTTCATACAAAAACTTAATTTTCGACCGATCGTTCCTATGGCAGCTATATGATATTTTGGTCTGATCTTAATAATAACAAAAATGGCGAGTTTGGTCGAGATATCTTGAAAAACAAAATGTTTTTTCATACAAAAACTTAATTTTCGACCGATCGTTCCTATGGCAGCTATATGAAATTGTAGTCTGATCTTAATAATAATAATAAATGCCGAGTTTAGTCAAGATATCTTGACAAAAAAATGTTTTTTTATATAAAAACTTAATTTTCGACCGATCGTTCCTATGGCAGCTATATGATATAGTAGTCCGATCTTAATAGGATTTTGCATATATATATGAGGAGTAAAGTAAAACTAATAAATGCCGAGTTTGGTCAAGATATCTTGAAAAACATACAAAAACTTAATTTTCGATTGATCGATCCTATTGCAGCTATATGCTATAGTGGTCCGATCATGATAGGATTTGGCATATATATGAGAGGTATAGTAAAACTAAAAAATGACGAGTTTGGTCAAGATATCTAATAAACAAAATGATTTTTCATACAACTTACTTTTCGACCTATCGTTCCTACGGCGGCAATATGATCTAGTGGTCCGATCTTAATACAATTTTGCATATATATAAGGAGCATAGTAAACCTAATAAATGCCGAGTTTAGTCAAGGTATCTTGAAAAACAAAATGTTTTTTTCATACAAAAATTTGTTTGTCGACCGATCGTTCCTATGGCAGCTATATGATATAGTGATCCGATCTATAGAATTTGGCATACATATGAAGAGCATAGTAAAAGTAAAAATTTCGACTTTGGTCAAGATATCTTGAAAAACGAAATGTTTTTTCATACAACTTAATTTTCGACCAATCGTTCCTATGGCAGCTATATGGTATAGTGGTCCGGTTTTAAAGGGATATAGCATATATATGAGAAGTAATGTAAAACTAATAAATGCCGAGTTTGGTTAAGATATCTTGAAAAACGAAATATTTTTTATTCAACAAGTTAATTTTCGACCGATCGTTCCTATGGCAGCTATATGACATAGTAATCCGATCTTAATAGGATTTTGCATACATATGAGGAGCACAGTAAAACTAATAAATGCCTAGTTTTGTCAAGATATCTTGAAAAACAAAATGTTTTTTTATACAAAAATTTGTTTGTCGACCGATCGTTCCTATGGCAGCTATATGATATAGTGATCCGATCTATAGGATTTGGTATACATATGAAGAGCATAGTAAAACTAAAAATTTTGACTTTGGTCAAGATATCTTGAAAAACGAAATGTTTTTTCATACAACTTAATTTTCGACCAATCGTTCGTATGGCAGCTATATGGTATAGTGGTCCGGTTTTAAAGGGATATAGCATATATATGAGAAGTAAAGTAAAACTAATAAATGCCGAGTTTGGTTAAGATATCTTGAAAAACGAACTGTTTTTTATTCAACAAGTTAATTTTCAACCGATCGTTCCTATGGCAGCTATATGATATAGTGGTCCGATCTATAGGATTTGGAATACATATGAAGAGCATAGTAAAACTAAAAATTTCGACTTTGGTCAAGTTATCTTGAAAAACAAAATATTTTTTCATACAAGTTAATTTTCGACCGATCGTTCCTATGTCAGCTATATGATGTAGTGGTTGCGATCTTAATAGGATTTTGCCTATATATGAGGAGTAAAGTAAAACTAATGAATGCTGATTTTGGTCAAGATATCTTGAAAAACAAAATGTTTTTTCATACAAAAACTTAATTTTCGACCGATCGATCCTATGGCAGCTATATGATATAGTGGTCCGGTATTAATAGAATTTTGCATATATATATGAGAAGTAAAACTAATAAATGCCGAGTTTGGTCAAGATATCTTAATAATCAAAATGTTTTTTCATACAACTTAATTTTCGACCGATCGTTCCTACGCCGGCTATATGATATAGTAATCCGATCTTAATACAATTTTACATATATATGAGGAGCATAGTAAACGTAATAAATGCCGAGTTTGGTCAAGGTATCTTGAAAAACAAAATGTTTTTTCATACAATAACTTGTTTGTCGACCGATCGTTCCTATGGCAGCTATATGATATAGTGATCCGATCTATAGGATTTGGCATACATATGAAGAGTATAGTAAGGCTAAAAATTTTGACTTTGGTCAAGATATCTTGAAAAACCAAATGTTTTTTCATACAACTTAATTTTCGACCGATCGTTCCTATTGCAGCTACATGGTATAGTGGTCCGGTTTTAAAGGGATATTGCATATATATGAGAAGCAGAGTAAAACTAATAAATACCTAGTTTGATCAAGATATCTTAAAAAACAAATTGTTTTTTCATACAACAAGTTAATTTGCGACCGATCGTTCCTATGGCAGCTATTTGATGTAGTGCTGCGATCTTAATAGGATTTTGCCTATATATGAGGAGTAAAGTAAAACTAATGAATGCTGAGTTTGGTCAAGATATCTTGAAAAACAAAATGTTTTTTCATACAAAAACAGAATTTTCTACCGATCGTTCCTATGGCAGCTATATGATATAGTGGTCCGATCGCAATAGTATTTCGCATATATATGAGGAGCGTAGTAAGACTAATAAATGCGGTGTTTAGTCAAGATATCTTAAAAAACAGAATGTTTTTTCATACAAAAACTTAATTTTCAACCGATCGATCCAATGGCAGCTATATGATATAGTGGTCCGATCGTAATAGAATTTTGCATATATATGAGGAGTAAAGTAAAACTAATAGTTGGCCGAGTTTGGTCAAGATATCTTGAAAAAAAAATGTTTTTTCATACAAAAACTTAATTTTCGAGCGCTCGATCCTATGGCAGCCATATGATATAGTGGTCCGATCTTAATAGGCTTTTGCATATATATGAGCAGCGTAGTAAGACTAATAAATGCAGAGTTTTGTCAAGATATCTTGAAAAACAAAATGTTTTTTCATACAAAAACTTAATTTTCGACCGATCGTTCCTATGGCAGCTATATGAAATTTTGGTCTGATCTTAATAATAACAAAAATGGCGAGTTTAGTCGAGATATCTTGAAAAACCAAATGTTTTTTCATACAAAAACTTAATTTTCGACCGATCGTTCCTATGGCAGCTATATGAAATTGTAGTCTGATCTTAATAATAATAATAAATGCCGAGTTTAGTCAAGATATCTTGACAAAAAAATGTTTTTTTATATAAAAACTTAATTTTCGACCGATCGTTCCTATGGCAGCTATATAATATAGTAGTCCGATCTTAATAGGATTTTGCATATATATATATGAGGAGTAAAGTAAAACTAATAAATGCCGAGTTTGGTCAAGATATCTTGAAAAACATACAAAAATTTAATTTTCGACTGATCGATCCTATGGCATCTATATGATATAGTGGTCCGATATTAATAGGATTTTGCATATATATAAGATGCATAGTAAAACTAATAAATGTCAAGTTTGGTTAAGATATCTTGAAAAACAAAATGGTTTTTCATACAATAACTTAATTTTTGACCGATCGTTTCTATGGCAGCTATATGATATTGTAATCCGATTTTAATAGGATTTTGCATATATATGAGGAGCAGAGTAAAACTAATAAATGCCTAGTTTGGTCAAGATATCTTGAAAAACAAAATGTTTTTTCATACAACAAGTTAATTTTCGACCGATCGTTCCTATGGCAGCTATATGATGTAGTGGTGCGATTTTAATAGGATTTTGCCTATATATGAGGAGTAAAGTAAAACTAATGAATGCTGAGTTTGGTCAAGATATCTTGAAAAACAAAATGTTTTTTCATACAAAAACTTAATTTTCGACCGATCGATCCTATGGCAGCTATATGATATAGTGGTCCGGTATTAATGGAATTTTGCATATATATGAGAAGTAAACTAAAACTAATAAATGCCGAGTTTGGTCAAGGTATCTTGAAAAACAAAATGTTTTTTCATACAAAAATTTGTTTGTCGACCGATCGTTCCTATGGCAGCTATATGATATAGTGATCCGATCTATAGGATTTGGCATACATATGAAGAGCATACTAAAACTAAAAATTTCGACTTTGGTCAAGATATCTTGAAAAACGAAATGTTTTTTCATACAACTTAATTTTTGACCGATCGTTCCTATGGCAGCTATATGGTATAATGGTCCGGTTTTAGAGGGATATTGCATATATATGAGAAGTAAAGTAAAACTAATAAATGCCGAGTTTGGTCAAGATATCTAATAAACAAAATTATTTTTCATACAACTTACTTTTCGACCTATCGTTCCTACGGCGGCAATATGATATAGTGGTCCGATCTTAATACAATTTTGCATATATATAAGGAGCATAGTAAACCTAATAAATGCCGAGTTTAGTCAAGGTATCTTGAAAAACAAAATGTTTTTTCATACAAAAATTTGTTTGTCGACCGATCGTTCCTATGGCAGCTATATGATATAGTGATCCGATCTATAGGATTTGGCATACATATGAAGAGCATAGTAAAAGTAAAAATTTCGACTTTGGTCAAGATATCTTGAAAAACGAAATGTTTTTTCATACAACTTAATTTTCGACCAATCGTTCCTATGGCAGCTATATGGTATAGTGGTCCGGTTTTAAAGGGATATAGCATATATATGAGAAGTTAAGTAAAACTAATAAATGCCGAGTTTGGTTAAGATATCTTGAAAAACGAAATATTTTTTATTCAACAAGTTAATGTTCGACCGATCGTTCCTATGGCAGCTATATGATGTAGTGGTCCGATCTTAATATGATTTTGCATATATATGAGGAGCAGCGTAAAACTAATAAATGCCAAGTTTGGTTAAGATATCTTGAAAAACAAAATGGTTTTTCATACAATAACCTAATTTTCGACCGATCGTTCCTATGGCAGCTATATGACATAGTAATCCGATCTTAATAGGATTTTGCAAATATATGAGGAGCACAGTAAAACTAATAAATGCCTAGTTTGGTAAGATATCTTGAAAAACAAAATGTTTTTTCATACAAAAATTTGTTTGTCGACCGATCGTTCCTATGGCAGCTATATGATATAGTGATCCGATCTATAGGATTTGGCATACATATGAAGAGCATAGTAAAAGTAAAAATTTCGACTTTGGTCAAGATATCTTGAAAAACGAAATGTTTTTTCATACAACTTAATTTTCGACCAATCGTTCCTATGGCAGCTATATGGTATAGTGGTCCGGTTTTAAAGGGATATAGCATATATATGAGAAGTAAAGTAAAACTAATAAATGCCGAGTTTGGTTAAGATATCTTGAAAAACGAAATGTTTTTTATTCAACAAGTTAATTTTCGACCGAGCGTTCCTATGGCAGCTATATGATGTAATGCTGCGATCTTAATAGGATTTTGATATGAGGATATGAGGAGTAAAGTAAAACTAATGAATGCTGAGTTTGGTCAAGATATCTTGAAAAACAAAATGTTTTTTCATACAAAAACATAATTTTCTACTGATCGTTCCTATGGCAACTATATGATATAGAGGTCCGATCTTAATAGGATTTCGCATATATATGAGGAGCGTAGTAAGACTAATAAATGCCGAGTTTAGTCAAGATATCTTGAAAAACAGAATGTTTTTTCATACAAAAACTTAATTTTCAACCGATCGATCCTATGGCAGCTATATGATATAGTGGTCCGGTATTAATGGAATTTTGCATTTATATGAGAATTAAAGTAAAACTAATAAATGCCAAGTTTGGTCAAGATATCTAATAAACAAAATGTTTTTTCATACAACTTAATTTTCGACCAATCGCTCCTACGGCGGCTATATGATATAGTGGTCCGATCTTAATAAAATTTTGCATATATATGAGAAGCATAGTAAACCTAATAAATGCCGAGTTTGGTCAAGATATCTTGAAAAACGAAATGTTTTTTCATACAAAAACTTAATTTTCGACCGATCGTTCCTATGCAGCTATATGATATAGAGGTCCGATCTTAATAGGATTTCGCATATATATGAGGAGCGTAGTAAGACTAATAAATGCCGAGTTTAGTCAAGATATCTTGAAAAACAGAATGTTTTTTCATACAAAAACTTAATTTTCAACCGATCGATCCTATGGCAGCTATATGATATAGTGGTCCGGTATTAAGGGAATTTTGCATTTATATGAGAATTAAAGTAAAACTAATAAATGCCAAGTTTGGTCAAGATATCTAATAAACAAAATGTTTTTTCATACAACTTAATTTTCGACCGATCGTTCCTATGGCAGCTATATGATATAGTGGTCCGATCTTAATATGATTTTGCATATCTATGAGGAGTAGAGTAAAACTAATGAATGCTGAGTTTGGTCAAGATATCTAGAAAAACAAAATGTTTTTTCATACAACAAGTTAATTTTCGACCGATCGTTCCTATTGTAGCTATATGATGTAGTGGTGCGATCTTAATAGGATTTTGCCTATATATGAGGAGTAAAGTAAAACTAATGAATGCTGAGTTTGGTCAAGATATCTTGAAAAATAAAATGTTTTTTCATACATAAACTTAATTTTCGACCGATCGATCCTATGGCAGCTTTATAATATAGTGGTCCGGTATTAATGGAATTTTGCATATATATGAGGAGCGTAGTAAGATATCTTGAAAACAGAATGTTTTTTCATACAAAAACTTAATTTTCAACCGAGCGATCCTATGTCAGTTATATGATATAGTGGTCCGATCGTAATAGAATTTTGCATATATATGAGGAGCATAGTGAACCTAATAAATGCCGAGTTTGGCTAAGGTAACTTGAAAACAAAATGTTTTTCATACGAAAATTTGTTTGTCGACCGATCGTTTCTATGGCAGCTATATGATACAGTGATCCGATCTATAGGATTTGGCATACATATGAAGAGCATAGTAAAGCTAAAAATTTCGACTTTGGTCAAGATATAGTGAAAAACAAAATGTTTTTTCATACAACAAGGTAATTTTCGACCGATTGTTCCTATTGTAGCTATATGATGTAGTGGTGCGATCTTAATAGGATTTTGCCTATATATGAGGAGTAAAGTAAAACTAATGAATGCTGAGTTTGGTCAAGAAATCTTGAAAAATAAAATGTTTTTTCATACATAAACTTAATTTTCGACCGATCGTTCCTATGGCAACTATATGGTATAGTGGTCTGGTTTTAAAGGGATATTGCATATATATGAGAAGTAAAGTAAAACTAATAAATCCCGAGTTTAGTCAAGATATCTTGACTAACAAAATGATTTTTCCTATAAAAACTTAATTTTCGACCGATCGTTCCTATGGCAGCTATATGATATAGTGGTCCAATCTTAATATGATTTTGCATATATATGAGGAGCAGAGTAAAACTAATAAATGCCTAGTTTGATCTAGATATCTTGAAAAACAAAATGTTTTTTCATACAACAAGTTAATTTTCGACCGATCGTTCCTATGGCAGCTATATGATATAGTGGTCCGATCTTAATATGATTTTGCATATCTATGAGGAGTAGAGTAAAACTAATGAATGCTGAGTTTGGTCAAGATATCTTGAAAAACAAAATGTTTTTTCATACAAAAACATAATTTTCTACTGATCGTTCCTATGGCAACTATATGATATAGAGGTCCGATCTTAATAGGATTTCGCATATATATGAGGAGCGTAGTAAGACTAATAAATGCCGAGTTTAGTCAAGATATCTTGAAAAACAGAATGTTTTTTCATACAAAAACTTAATTTTCAACCGATCGATCCTATGGCAGCTATATGATATAGTGGTCCGGTATTAATGGAATTTTGCATTTATATGAGAATTAAAGTAAAACTAATAAATGCCAAGTTTGGTCAAGATATCTAATAAACAAAATGTTTTTTCATACAACTTAATTTTCGACCAATCGCTCCTACGGCGGCTATATGATATAGTGGTCCGATCTTAATAAAATTTTGCATATATATGAGAAGCATAGTAAACCTAATAAATGCCGAGTTTGGTCAAGATATCTTGAAAAACGAAATGTTTTTTCATACAAAAACTTAATTTTCGACCGATCGTTCCTATGCAGCTATATGATATAGAGGTCCGATCTTAATAGGATTTCGCATATATATGAGGAGCGTAGTAAGACTAATAAATGCCGAGTTTAGTCAAGATATCTTGAAAAACAGAATGTTTTTTCATACAAAAACTTAATTTTCTACCGATCGATCCTATGGCAGCTATATGATATAGTGGTCCGGTATTAAGGGAATTTTGCATTTATATGAGAATTAAAGTAAAACTAATAAATGCCAAGTTTGGTCAAGATATCTAATAAACAAAATGTTTTTTCATACAACTTAATTTTCGACCGATCGTTCCTATGGCAGCTATATGATATAGTGGTCCGATCTTAATATGATTTTGCATATCTATGAGGAGTAGAGTAAAACTAATGAATGCTGAGTTTGGTCAAGATATCTAGAAAAACAAAATGTTTTTTCATACAACAAGTTAATTTTCGACCGATCGTTCCTATTGTAGCTATATGATGTAGTGGTGCGATCTTAATAGGATTTTGCCTATATATGAGGAGTAAAGTAAAACTAATGAATGCTGAGTTTGGTCAAGATATCTTGAAAAATAAAATGTTTTTTCATACATAAACTTAATTTTCGACCGATCGATCCTATGGCAGCTTTATAATATAGTGGTCCGGTATTAATGGAATTTTGCATATATATGAGGAGCGTAGTAAGATATCTTGAAAAACAGAATGTTTTTTCATACAAAAACTTAATTTTCAACCGAGCGATCCTATGTCAGTTATATGATATAGTGGTCCGATCGTAATAGAATTTTGCATATATATGAGGAGCATAGTGAACCTAATAAATGCCGAGTTTGGCTAAGGTAACTTGAAAACAAAATGTTTTTCATACGAAAATTTGTTTGTCGACCGATCGTTTCTATGGCAGCTATATGATACAGTGATCCGATCTATAGGATTTGGCATACATATGAAGAGCATAGTAAAACTAAAAATTTCGACTTTGGTCAAGATATAGTGAAAAACAAAATGTTTTTTCATACAACAAGGTAATTTTCGACCGATTGTTCCTATTGTAGCTATATGATGTAGTGGTGCGATCTTAATAGGATTTTGCCTATATATGAGGAGTAAAGTAAAACTAATGAATGCTGAGTTTGGTCAAGAAATCTTGAAAAATAAAATGTTTTTTCATACATAAACTTAATTTTCGACCGATCGTTCCTATGGCAACTATATGGTATAGTGGTCTGGTTTTAAAGGGATATTGCATATATATGAGAAGTAAAGTAAAACTAATAAATCCCGAGTTTAGTCAAGATATCTTGACTAACAAAATGATTTTTCCTATAAAAACTTAATTTTCGACCGATCGTTCCTATGGCAGCTATATGATATAGTGGTCCAATCTTAATATGATTTTGCATATATATGAGGAGCAGAGTAAAACTAATAAATGCCGAGTTTGATCAAGATATCTTGAAAAACAAAATGTTTTTTCATACAACAAGTTAATTTTCGACCGATCGTTCCTATGGCAGCTATATGGTATAGTGGTCCGGTTTTAAAGGGATATTGCATATATATGAGAAGTAAAGTAAAACTAATAAATGCCGAGTTTACTCAAGATATCTTGACTAACAAAATGATTTTTCCTACAAAAACTTAATTTTCGACCGATCGTTCCTATGGCAGCTATATGATATAGTGGTCCGATCTTAATATGATTTTGCATATATATGAGGAGCAGAGTAAAACTAATAAATGCCGAGTTTGATCAAGATATCTTGAAAAACAAAATGTTTTTTCATACAACAAGTTAATTTTCGACCGATCGCTTATATGGCAGCTATATGATATAGTAGTCCGATATTAATAGGATTTCGCATATATATGAGGAGCGTAGTCAGACTAATAAATGCCGAGTTTAGTCAAGATATCTTGAAAAACAGAATGGTTTTTCATACAAAAACTTAATTTTCAACCGATCGATCCTATGGCAGCTATATGATATAGTGGTCCGATCGTAATAGAATTTTGCATATATATAAGGGGTAAAGTGAAACTAATAAATGCCGAGTTTGGTCAAGATATCTTGAAAAACGAAATGTTTTTCATGCAACTTAATTTTCGACCGATCATTCCTATGGCAGCTATATGGTATAGTGGTCCGGTTTTAAAGGGATATTCCATATATATGAGAAGTAAAGTAAAACTAATAAATGCCGAGATTGGTTAAGATATCTTGAAAAACAATATGTTTTTTCATACAAAAACTTTATTTTCGACCGATCGTTCCTATGGCAGCTATATGATATAGTGGTCCGATCTTAATATGATTTCGCATATATATGAGGAGTAGAGTAAAACTAATATATGCCTAGTTTGGTCAAGATATCTTGAAAAACAAAATGTTTTTTCATACAAAAACTTAATTTTCAACCGATCGATCCTATGGCAGCTATATGATATAGTGGTCCGGTATTAATGGAATTTTGCATTTATATGAGAAGTAAAGTAAAACTAATAAATGCCGAGTTTGGTCAAGATATCTAATAAACAAAAAGTTTTTTCATACAACTTAATTTTCGACCGATCGTTCCTATTGTAGCTATATGATGTAGTGGTGCGATCTTAATAGGATTTTGCCTCTATATGAGGAGTAGAGTAAAACTAATGAATGCTGAGTTTGGTCAAGATATCTTGAAAAATAAAATGTTTTTTCATACATAAACTTAATTTTCGACCGATCTATCCTATGGCAGCTATATGATATAGTGGTCCGGTATTAATGGAATTTTGCATATATATGAGGAGCGTAGTAAGTTATCTTGAAAAACAGAATGTTTTTTCATACAAAAACTTAATTTTCAACCGAGCGATCCTATGTCAGTTATATGATATAGTGGTCCGATCGTAATAGAATTTTGCATATATATGAGGAACATAGTGAACCTAATAAATGCCTAGTTTAGTAAAGGTATCTTGAAAACCAAAATGTATTTCATACAAAAATTTGTTGGTCGATCGATCGTTCCTATGGCAGCTATATGATACAGTGATCCGATCTATAGGATTTGTCATACATATGAAGAGCATAGTAAAACTAAAAATTTCGACTTTGGTCAAGATATCTTGAAAAACAAAATGTTTTTTCATACAACAAGTTAATTTTCGACCGATCGTTCCTATGGCAGCTATATGGTATAGTGGTCCGGTTTTAAAGGGATATTGCATATATATGAGAAGTAAAGTAAAACTAATAAATGCCGAGTTTACTCAAGATATCTTGACTAACAAAATGATTTTTCCTACAAAAACTTAATTTTCAACCGATCGATCCTATGGCAGCTATATGATATAGTGATCCGATCTATAGGATTTGGCATACATATGAAGAGCATAGTAAAACTAAAAATTTCGACTTTGGTCAAGATATCTTGAAAAACAAAATGTTTTTTCATACAACAAGTTAATTTTCGACCGATCGTTTCTATGGCAGCTATATGATATAGTAGTCCGATATTAATAGGATTTCACATATATATGAGGAGCGTAGTCAGACTAATAAATGCCGAGTATAGTCAAGATATCTTGAAAAACAGAATGTTTTTTCATACAAAAACTTAATTTTCAACCGATCGATCCTATGGCAGCTATATGATATAGTGGTCCGATCGTAAGAGAATTTTGCATATATATGAGGTGTAAAGTGAAACTAATAAATGCCGAGTTTGGTCAAGATATCTTGAAAAACGAAATGTTTTTTCATACAACTTAATTTTCGACCGATCATTCCTATGGCAGCTATATGGTATAGTGGTCCGGTTTTAAAGGGATATTGCATATATATGAGAAGTAAAGTAAAACTAATAAATGCCGAGTTTACTCGAGATATCTTGACTAACAAAATGATTTTTCCTACAAAAACTTAATTTTCAACCGATCGATCCTATGGCAGCTATATGATATAGTGATCCGATCTATAGGATTTGGCATACATATGAAGAGCATAGTAAAACTAAAAATTTCGACTTTGGTCAAGATATCTTGAAAAACGAAATGTTTTTTCATACAACTTAATTTTCGACCAATCGTTCCTATGGCAGCTATATGGTATAGTGGTCCGGTTTTAAAGGGATATAGCATATATATGAGAAGTAAAGTAAAACTAATAAATGCCGAGTTTGGTTAAGATATCTTGAAAAACGAAATGTTTTTTATTCAACAAGTTAATTTTCGACCGATCGTTCCTATGGCAGCTATATGATGTAGTGGTCCGATCTTAATATGATTTTGCATATATATGAGGAGCAGCGTAAAACTAATAAATGCCAAGTTTGGTTAAGATATCTTGAAAAACAAAATGGTTTTTCATACAATAACCTAATTTTCGACCGATCGTTCCTATGGCAGCTATATGACATAGTAATCCGATCTTAATAGGATTTTGCATTTATATGAGGAGCACAGTAAAACTAATAAATGCCTAGTTTGGTCAAGATATCTTGAAAAACAAAATGTTTTTTCAAACAAAAATTTGTTTGTCGACCGATCGTTCCTATGGCAGCTATATGATATAGTGATCCGATCTATAGGATTTGGCATACACATGAAGAGCATAGTAAAACTAAAAATTTCGACTTTGGTCAAGATATCTTGAAAAACGAAATGTTTTTTCATACAACTTAATTTTCGACCAATCGTTCGTATGGCAGCTATATGGTATAGTGGTCCGGTTTTAAAGGGATATAGCATATATATGAGAAGTAAAGTAAAACTAATAAATGCCGAGTTTGGTTAAGATATCTTGAAAAACGAAATGTTTTTTATTCAACAAGTTAATTTTCGACCGATCGTTCCTATGGCAGCTATATGATGTAATGCTGCGATCTTAATAGGATTTTGATATGAGGATATGAGGAGTAAAGTAAAACTAATGAATGCTGAGTTTGGTCAAGATATCTTGAAAAACAAAATGTTTTTTCATACAAAAACATAATTTTCTACTGATCGTTCCTATGGCAGCTATATGATATAGAGGTCCGATCTTAATAGGATTTCGCATATATATGAGGAGCGTAGTAAGACTAATAAATGCCGAGTTTAGTCAAGATATCTTGAAAAACAGAATGTTTTTTCATACAAAAACTTAATTTTCAACCGATCGATCTAATGGCAGCTATATGATATAGTGGTCCGGTATTAATGGAATTTTGCATTTATATAAGAAGTAAAGTAAAACTAATAAATGCCGAGTTTGGTCAAGATATCTAATAAACAAAATGTTTTTTCATACAACTTAATTTTCGACCAATCGTTCTTACGGCGGCTATATGATATAGTGGTCCGATCTTAATAAAATTTTGCATATATATGAAAAGCATAGTAAACCTTATAAATGCCGAGTTTGGTCAAGGTATCTTGAAAAACAAAATGTTTTTTCATACAAAAATTTGTTTGTCGACCGATCGTTCCTATGACAGCTATATGATATAACGACCCGATCTATAGGATTTGGCATACATATGAAGAGCATAGTAAAACTAAAAATTTCGACTTTGGTCAAGATATCTTGAAAAACGAAATGTTTTTTCATACAACTTAATTTTCGACCAATCGTTCGTATGGCAGCTATATGGTATAGTGGTCCGGTTTTAAAGGGATATAGCATATATATGAGAAGTAAAGTAAAACTAATAAATGCCGAGTTTGGTTAAGATATCTTGAAAAACGAAATGTTTTTTCATACAAAAACTTAATTTTCGACCGATCGTTCCTATGGCAGCTATATGATATAGTGGTCCGATCTTAATATGATTTCGCATATATATGAGGAGCAGAGTAAAACTAATAAATGCCTAGTTTGGTCAAGATATCTTTAAAAACAGAATGTTTTTTCATACAAAAATTTGTTTGTCGACCGATCGTTCCTATGGCAGCTCTATGATATAATGACCCGATCTATAGGATTTGGCATACATATGAAGAGCATAGTAAAACTAAAAATTTCCACTTTGGTCAAGATATCTTGAAAAATGAAATGTTTTTTCATACAACTTAATTTTCGACCGATCGTTCCTATGGCAGCTATATGGTATAGTGGTCCGGTATTAATGGAATTTTGCATTTATATGAGAAGTAAAGTAATACTAATAAATGCCGAGTTTTTTCAAGATATCTAATAAACAAAATGTTTTTTCATACAACTTAATTTTCGACCGATCGTTCCTACGGCGGCTATATGATATAGTGGTCCGATCTTAATAAAATTTTGCATATATATGAGGAGCATAGTAAACCTAATAAATGCCGAGTTTGGTCAAGGTATCTTGAAAAACAAAATGTTTTTCATACAAAAATTTGTTTGTCGACCGATCGTTCCTATGGCAGCTATATGATATAATGACCCGATCTATAGGATTTGGCATGCATATGAAGAGCATAGTAAAACTAAAAATTTCGACTTTGGTCAAGATATCTTGAAAAACGAAATGTTTTTTCATACAACTTAATTTTCGACCGATCGTTCCTATGGCAGCTATATGGTATAGTGGTCCGGTTTTAAAGGGATATTGCATATATATGAGATATAAAGAAAAACTAATAAATGCCGAATTTGGTTAAGATATCTTGAAAAACGAAATGTTTTTTCATACAAAAACTTAATTTTCGACCGATCGTTCCTATGGCAGCTATATTGTATAGTGGTCCGATCTTAATATGATTTTGCATATCTATGAGAAGCAGAGTAAAACTAATAAATGCCTAGTTTGGTCAAGATATCTTGAAAAACAAAATGTTTTTTCATACAACAAGTTAATTTTCGACCGATCGTTCCTATGGCAGCTATATGATACAGAGATCCGATCTATAGGATTTGGCATACATATGAAGAGCATAGTAAAACTAAAAATTTCGACTTTGGTCAAGATATCTTGAAAAACGAAATGTTTTTTCATACAACTTAATTTTCGACCGATCGTTCCTATGGCAGCTATATGGTATAGTGGTCCGGTTTTAAAGGGATATTGCATATATATGAGATATAAAGAAAAACTAATAAATGCCGAGTTTAGTCAAGATATCTTGACTAACAAAATGATTTTTCCTACAAAAACTTAATTTTCGACCGATCGTTCCTATGGCAGCTATATGATATAGTGGTCTGATCTTAATATGATTTTGCATATATATGAGGAGCAGAGTAAAACTAAAATGCCTAGTTTGATCAAGATATCTTGAAAAACAAAATGTTTTTTCATACAACAAGTTAATTTTCGACCGATCGGGTCTATGGCAGCTATATGATATAGTAGTCCGATATTAATAGGATTTCGTATATATATGAGGAGCGTAGTCAGACTAATAAATGCCGAGTTTAGTCAAGATATCTTGAAAAACAGAATGTTATTTCATACAAAAACTTAATTTTCAACCGATCGATCCTATGGCATCTATATGATATAGTGGTCCGATCTTAATATGATTTTGCATATATATGAGGAGCAGAGTAAAACTAATAAATGCCTAGTTTGATCAAGATATCTTGAAAAACAAAATGTTTTTTCATACAACAAGTTAATTTTCGACCGATCGTTTCTATGGCAGCTAAATGATATAGTAGTCCGATATTAATAGGATTTCGCATATATATGAGGAGCGTAGTCAGACTAATAAATGCCGAGTTTAGTCAAGATATCTTGAAAAACAGAATGTTTTTTCATACAAAAACTTAATTTTCAACCGATCGATCCTATGGCAGCTATATGATGTAGTGGTCCGATCGTAATAGAATTTTGCATATATATAAGGTGTAAAGTGAAACTAATAAATGCCGAGTTTGGTCAAGATATCTTGAAAAACGAAATGTTTTTTCATACAACTTAATTTTCGAACGATCATTCCTATGGCAGCTATATGGTATAGTGGTCCGGTTTTAAATGGATATTGCATATATATGAGAAGTAAAGTAAAACTAATAAATGCCGAGATTGGTTAAGATATCTTGAAAAACAATATGTTTTTTCATACAAAAACTTAATTTTCGACCGATCGTTCCTATGGCAGCTATATGATATAGTGGTCCGATCTTAATATGATTTCGCATATATATGAGGAGCAGAGTAAAACTAATATATGCCTAGTTTGGTCAAGATATCTTGAAAAACAAAATGTTTTTTCATACAAAAACTTAATTTTCGACCGATCGTTCCTATGGCAGCTATATGATATAGTGGTCCGATCTTAATATGATTTCGCATATATATGATGAGCAGAGTAAAACTAATAAATGCCTAGTTTGGTCAAGATATCTTTAAAAACAGAATGATTTTTCATACAAAAACTTAATTTTCAACCGATCGATCCTATGGCAGCTATATGATATAGTGGTCCGGTATTAATGGAATTTTGCATTTATATGAGAAGTAAAGTAAAACTAATAAATGCCGAGTTTGGTCAAGATATCTAATAAACAAAAAGTTTTTTCATACAACTTAATTTTCGACCGATCGTTCCTACGGCGGATATATGATAAATTGGTCCGATCTCAATAAAATTTTGCATATATATGAGGAGCATAGTAAACCTAATAATTGCCGAGTTTGGTCAAGGTATCTTGAAAAACAAAATGTTTTTTCATACAAAAATTTGTTTGTCGACCGATCGTTTCTATGGCAGCTATATGATATAATGACCCGATCTATAGGATTTGGCATACATATGAAGAGCATAGTAAAACTAAAAATTTCGACTTTGGTCAAGATATCTTGAAAAACGAAATGTTTTTTCATACAACTTAATTTTCGACCGATCGTTCCTATGCCAGCTATATGGTATAGTGGTCCGGTTTTAAAGGGATATTGCATATATATGAGATATAAAGTAAAACTAATAAATGCCGAGTTTGGTTAAGATATCTTGAAAAACGAAATGTTTTTTCATACAAAAACTTAATTTTCGACCGATCGTTCCTATTGTAGCTATATGATGTAGTGGTGAGATCTTAATAGGATTTTGCCTCTATATGAGGAGTAGAGTAAAACTAATGAATGCTGAGTTTGGTCAAGATATCTTGAAAAATAAAATGTTTTTTCATACATAAACTTAATTTTCGACCGATCGTTCCTATGGCAGCTATATGATATAGTGGTCTGATCTTAATATGATTTTGCATATATATAAGGAGCAGAGTAAAACTAATAAATGCCTAGTTTGAACAAGATATCTTGAAAAACAAAATGTTTTTTCATACAACAAGTTAATTTTCGACCGATCGTTTCTATGGCAGCTATATGATATAGTATTAATAGGATTTCGCATATATATGAGGAGCGTAGTCAGACTAATAAATACCGAGTTTAATCAAGATATCTTGAAAAACAGAATGTTATTTCATACAAAAACTTAATTTTCAACCGATCGATCCTATGGCAGCTATATGATATAGTGGTGTGATCTTAATATGATTTTGCATATATATAAGGAGCAGAGTAAAACTAATAAATGCCTAGTTTGAACAAGATATCTTGAAAAACAAAATGTTTTTTCATACAACAAGTTAATTTTCGACCGATCGTTTGTATGGCAGCTATGTGATATAGTAGTCCGATATTAATAGGATTTCGCATATATATGAGGAGCGTAGTCAGACTAATAAATGCCGAGTTTAGTCAAGATATCTTGAAAAACAGAATGTTTTTTCATACAAAAACTTAATTTTCAACCGATCGATCCTATGGCAGCTATATGATGTAGTGGTCCGATCGTAAAATAATTTTGCATATATATAAGGTGTAAAGTGAAACTAATAAATCCCGAGTTTGGTCAAGATATCTTGAAAAACGAAATGTTTTTTCATACAACTTAATTTTCGACCGATCATTCCTATGGCAGCTATATGGTATAGTGGTCCGGTTTTAAATGGATATTGCATATATATGAGAAGTAAAGTAAAACTAATAAATACCGAGATTGGTTAAGATATCTTGAAAAACAATATGTTTTTTCATACAAAAACTTAATTTTCGACCGATCGTTCCTATGGCAGCTATATGATATAGTGGTCCGATCTTAATATGATTTCGCATATATATGAGGAGCAGAGTAAAACTAATATATGCCTAGTTTGGTCAAGATATCTTGAAAAACAAAATGTTTTTTCATACAAAAACTTAATTTTCGACCGATCGTTCCTATGGCAGCTATATTATATAGTGGTCCGATCTTAATATGATTTCGCATATATATGAAGAGCAGAGTAATACTAATAAATGCCTAGTTTGGTCAAGATATCTTTAAAAACAGAATGATTTTTCATACAAAAACTTAATTTTCAACCGATCGATCCTATGGCAGCTATATGATATAGTGGTCCGGTATTAATGGAATTTTTCATTTATATGAGAAGTAAAGTAAAACTAATAAATGCCGAGTTTGGTCAAGATATCTAATAAACAAAAAGTTTTTTCATACAACTTAATTTTCGACCGATCGTTCCTACGGCGGCTTTATGATAAAGTGGTCCGATCTTAATAAAATTTTGCATATATATGAGGAGCATAGCAAACCTAATAATTGCCGAGTTTGGTCAAGGTATCTTGAAAAACAAAATGTTTTTTCATACATAAATTTGTTTGTCGACCGATCGTTCCTATGGCAGCTATATGATATAATGACCCGATCTATAGGATTTGGCATACATATGAAGAGCATAGTAAAACTAAAAATTTCGACTTTGGTCAAGATATCTTGAAAAACGAAATGTTTTTTCATACAACTTAATTTTCGACCGATCGTTCCTATGGCAGCTATATGGTATAGTGGTCCGGTTTTAAAGGGATATTGCATATATATGAGATATAAAGTAAAACTAATAAATGCCGAGTTTGGTTAAGATATCTTGAAAAACGAAATGTTTTTTCATACAAAAACTTAATTTTCGACCGATCGTTCCTATGGCAGCTATATGATATAGTGGTCCGATCTTAATATGATTTTGCATATCTATAAGAAGCAGAGTAAAACTAATAAATGCCTAGTTTGGTTAAGATATCTTGAAAAACAAAATGTTTTTTCATACAACAAGTTAATTTTCGACCGATCGTTCCTATGGCAGCTATATGGTATAGTGGTCCGGTTTTAAAGGGATATTGCATATATATGAGATATAAAGTAAAACTAATAAATGCCGAGTTTGGTTAAGATATCTTGAAAAACGAAATGTTTTTTCATACATAAACTTAATTTTCGACCGATCGATCCTATGGCAGCTATATGATATAGTGGTCCGGTATTAATAGAATTTTGCATATATATGAGGAGCGTAGTAAGTTATCTTGAAAAACAGAATGTTTTTTCATACAAAAACTTAATTTTCAACCGAGCGATCCTATGTCAGTTATATGATATAGTGGTCCGATCGTAATAGAATTTTGCATATATATGAGGAGCATAGTGAACCTAATAAATGCCGAGTTTAGTAAAGGTATCTTGAAAAACAAAATGTTTTTCATACAAAAATTTGTTTGTCGATCGATCGTTCCTATGGCAGCTATATGATACAGTGATCCGATCTATAGGATTCGGCATACATATGAAGAGCATAGTAAAACTAAAAATTTCGACTTTGGTCAAGATATCTTGAAAAACAAAATGTATTTTCATACAACTTAATTTTCGACCGATCGTTCCTATGGCAGCTATATGGTATAGTGGTCCGGTTTTAAAGGGATATTGCATATATATGAGAAGTAAAGTAAAACTAATAAATGCCGAGCTTACTCAAGATATCTTGACTAACAAAATGATTTTTCCTACAAAAACTTAATTTTCGACCGATCGTTCCTATGGCAGCTATATGATATAGTGGTCTGATCTTAATATGATTTTGCATATATATAAGGAGCAGAGTAAAACTAATAAATGCCTAGTTTGAACAAGATATCTTGAAAAACAAAATGTTTTTTCATACAACAAGTTAATTTTCGACCGATCGTTTCTATGGCAGCTATATGATATAGTAGTCCGATATTAATAGGATTTCGCATATATATGAGGAGCGTAGTCAGACTAATAAATGCCGAGTTTAATCAAGATATCTTGAAAAACAGAATGTTATTTCATACAAAAACTTAATTTTCAACCGATCGATCCTATGGCAGCTATATGATATAGTGGTCCGATCTTAATATGATTTTGCATATATATGAGGAGCAGAGTAAAACTAACAAATGCCTAGTTTGATCAAGATATCATGAAAAACAAAATGTTTTTTCATACAAGTTAATTTTCGACCGATCGTTTCTATGGCAGCTATATGATATAGTAGTCCGATATTAATAGGATTTCGCATATATATGAGGAGCGTAGTCAGACTAATAAATGCCGAGTTTAGTCAAGATATCTTGAAAAACAGAATGTTTTTTCATACAAAAACTTAATTTTCAACCGAGCGATCCTATGTCAGTTATATGATATAGTGGTCCGATCGTAATAGAATTTTGCATATATATGAGGAGCATAGTGAACCTAATAAATGCCGAGTTTAGTAAAGGTATCTTGAAAAACAAAATGTTTTTCATACAAAAATTTGTTTGTCGATCGATCGTTCCTATGGCAGCTATATGATACAGTGATCCGATCTATACGATTCGGCATACATATGAAGAGCATAGTAAAACTAAAAATTTCGACTTTGGTCAAGATATCTTCAAAAACAAAATGTTTTTTCATACAACTTAATTTTCGACCGATCGTTCCTATGGCAGCTATATGGTATAGTGGTCCGGTTTTAAAGGGATATTGCATATATGAGAAGTAAAGAAAAACTAATAAATGCCGAGTTTAGTCAAGATATCTTGACTAACAAAATGATTTTTCCTACAAAAACTTAATTTTCGACCGATCGTTCCTATGGCAGCTATATGATATAGTGGTCTGATCTTAATATGATTTTGGATATATATGAGGAGCAGAGTAAAACTAATAAATGCCTAGTTTGATCAAGATATCTTGAAAAACAAAATGTTTTTTCATACAACAAGTTAATTTTCGACCGATCGTTTCTATGGCAGCTATGTGATATAGTAGTCCGATATTAATAGGATTTCGCATATATATGAGGAGCGTAGTCAGACTAATAAATGCCGAGTTTAATCAAGATATCTTGAAAAACAGAATGTTATTTCATACAAAAACTTAATTTTCAACCGATCGATCCTATGGCAGCTATATGATATAGTGGTCCGATCTTAAAATGATTTTGCATATATATGAGGAGCAGAGTAAAACTAACAAATGCCTAGTTTGATCAAGATATCATGAAAAACAAAATGTTTTTTCATACAACAAGTTAATTTTCGACCGATCGTTTCTATGGCAGCTATGTGATATAGTAGTCCGATATTAATAGGATTTCGCATATATATGAGGAGCGTAGTCAGACTAATAAATGCCGAGTTTAGTCAAGATATCTTGAAAAACAGAATGTTTTTTCATACAAAAACTTAATTTTCAACCGATCGATCCTATGGCAGCTATATGATATAGTGGTCCGATCGTAAGAGAATTTTGCAAATATATGAGGTGTAAAGTAAAACTAATAAATGCCGAGTTTGGTCAAGATATCTTGAAAAACGAAATGTTTTTTCATACAAAAACTTAATTTTCGACCGATCGTTCCCATGCCAGCTATATGATATAGTGGTCCGATCTTAATATGATTTCGCATATATATGAGGAGCAGAGTAAAACTAATATATGCGTAGTTTGGTCAAGATATCTTGAAAAACAAAATGTTTTTTCATACAAAAACTTAATTTTCGACGGATCGTTCCCATGCCAGCTATATGATATAGTGGTCCGATCTTAATATGATTTCGCATATATATGAGGAGCAGAGTAAAACTAATATATGCGTAGTTTGGTCAAGATATCTTGAAAAACAAAATGTTTTTTCATACAAAAACTTAATTTTCGACCGATAGTTCCTATGGCAGCTATATGATATAGTGGTCCGATCTTAATATGATTCCGCATATATATGAGGAGCAGAGTAAAACTAATAAATGCCGAGTTTGGTCAAGATATCTTTAAAAACAGAATGTTTTTTCATACAAAAACTTAATTTTCAACCGATCGATCCTATGGCAGCTATATGATATAGTGGTCCGATCTTAATAAAATTTTGCATATATATGAGGAGCATAGTAAACCTAATAAATGCCGAGTTTGGTCAAGGTATCTTGAAAAACAAAATGTTTTTCATACAAAAATTTGTTTGTCGATCGATCGTTCCTATGACAGCTATATGATACAGTGATCCGATCTATAGGATTTGGCATACATATGAAGACCATAGTAAAACTAAAAATTTCGACTTTGGTCAAGATATCTTCAAAAACAAAATGTTTTTTCATACAACTTAATTTTCGACCGATCGTTCCTATGGCAGCTATATGGTATAGTGGTCCGGTTTTAAAGGGATATTGCATATATATGAGAAGTAAAGAAAAACTAATAAATGCCGAGTTTAGTCAAGATATCTTGACTAACAAAATGATTTTTCCTACAAAAACTTAATTTTCGACCGATCGTTCCTATGGCAGCTATATGATATAGTGGTCTGATCTTAATATGATTTTGGATATATATGAGGAGCAGAGTAAAACTAATAAATGCCTAGTTTGATCAAGATATCTTGAAAAACAAAATGTTTTTTCATACAAGTTAATTTTCGACCGATCGTTTCTATGGCAGCTATGTGATATAGTAGTCCGATATTAATAGGATTTCGCATATATATGAGGAGCGTAGTCAGACTAATAAATGCCGAGTTTAGTCAAGATATCTTGAAAAACAGAATGTTTTTTCATACAAAAACTTAATTTTCGACCGATCGTTCCTATGGCAGCTATATGATATAGTGGTCCGATCTTAATAAGATTTTGCATATATATGAGGAGCACAGTAAAACTAGTAAATGCCCAGTTTAATCAAGATATCTTGAAAAACAAAATGTTTTTTCATACAAGTTAATTTTCGACCGATCGTTTCTATGGCAGCTATATGATATAGTAGTCCGATATTAATAGGATTTCGCATATATATGAGGAGCGTAGTCAGACTAATAAATGCCGAGTTTAGTCAAGATATCTTGAAAAACAGAATGTTTTTTCATACAAAAACTTAATTTTCAACCGATCGATCCTATGGCAGCTATATGATATAGTGGTCCGATCGTAGGAGAATTTTGCAAATATATGAGGTGTAAAGTGAAACTAATAAATGCCGAGTTTGGTCAAGATATCTTGAAAAACGAAATGTTTTTTCATACAACTTAATTTTCGACCGATCATTCCTATGGCAGCTATATGATATAGTGGTCCGATCTTAATATGATTTCGCATATATATGAGGAGCAGAGTAAAACTAATATATGCGTAGTTTGGTCAAGATATCTTGAAAAACAAAATGTTTTTTCATACAAGAACTTAATTTTCGACCGATCGTTCCTATGCCAGCTATATGATATAGTGGTCCGATCTTAATATGATTTCGCATATATATGAGGAGCAGAGTAAAACTAATATATGCGTAGTTTGGTCAAGATATCTTGAAAAACAAAATGTTTTTTCATACAAAAACTTAATTTTCGACCGATAGTTCCTATGGCAGCTATATGATATAGTGGTCCGATCTTAATATGATTTCGCATATATATGAGGAGCAGAGTAAAACTAATAAATGCCGAGTTTGGTCAAGATATCTTTAAAAACAGAATGTTTTTTTATACAAAAACTTAATTTTCAACCGATCGATCCTATGGCAGCTATATGATATAGTGGTCCAGTATTAATGGAATTTTGCATTTATATGAGAAGTAAAGTACAACTAATAAATGCCGAGTTTGGTCAAGATATCTAATAAACAAAATGTTTTTTCATACAAAAACTTAATTTTCGACCGATCGTTCCTACGGCGGCTATATGATATAGTGGTCCGATCTTAATAAAATTTTGCATATATATGAGGAGCATAGTAAACCTAATAAATGCCGAGTTTGGTCAAGGTATCTTGAAAAACAAAATGTTTTTCATACAAAAATTTGTTTGTCGATCGATCGTTCCTATGGCAGCTATATGATACAGTGATCCGATCTATAGGATTTGGCATACATATGAAGAGCATAGTAAAACTTAAAATTTCGACTTTGGTCAAGATATCTTCAAAAACAAAATGTTTTTTCATACAACTTAATTTTCGACCGATCGTTCCTATGGCAGCTATATGGTATAGTGGTCCGGTTTTAAAGGGATATTGCATATATATGAGAAGTAAAGAAAAACTAATAAATGCCGAGTTTTGTCAAGATATCTTGACTAACAAAATGATTTTTCCTCCAAAAACTTAATTTTCGACCGATCGTTCCTATGGCAGCTATATGATATAGTGGTCTGATCTTAATATGATTTTGGATATATATGAGGAGCAGAGTAAAACTAATAAATGCCTAGTTTGATCAAGATATCTTGAAAAACAAAATGTTTTTTCATGCAACAAGTTAATTTTCGACCGATCGTTTCTATGGCAGCTATGTGATATAGTAGTCCGATATTAATAAGATTTTGCATATATATGAGGAGCAGAGTAAAACTAGTAAATGCCTAGTTTGATCAAGATATCTTGAAAAACAAAATGTTTTTTCATACAACAAGTTAATTTTCGACCGATCGTTCCTATTGTAGCTATATGATGTAGTGGTGCGATCTTAACAGGATTTTGCCTATATATGAGGGGTAAAGTTAAACTAATGAATGCTGAGTTTGGTCAAGATATCTTGAAAAATAAAATGTTTTTTCATACATAAACTTAATTTTCGACCGATCGATCTTATGGCAGCTATATGATATAGTGGTCCGGTATTAATGGAATTTTGCGTATATATGAGGAGCGTAGTAAGATATCTTGAAAAACAGAATGTTTTTTCATACAAAAACTTAATTTTCAACCGAGCGATCCTATGTCAGTTATATGATATAGTGGTCCGATCGTAATAGAATTTTGCATATATATGAGGAGCATAGTGAACCTAATAAATGCCGAGTTTAGTAAAGGTATCTTGAAAAACAAAATGTTTTTCATACAAAAATTTGTTTGTCGATCGATCGTTCCTATGGCAGCTATATGATACAGTGATCCGATCTATAGGATTTGGCATACATATGAAGAGCATAGTAACACTAAAAATTTCGACTTTGGTCAAGATATCTTGAAAAACAAAATGTTTTTTCATGCAACTTAATTTTCGACCGATCGTTCCTTTGGCAGCTATATGGTATAGTGGTCCGGTTTTAAAGGGATATTGCATATATATGAGAAGTAAAGAAAAACTAATAAATGCCGAGTTTAGTCAAGATATCTTGACTAACAAAATGATTTTTCCTACAAAAACTTAATTTTCGACCGATCGTTCCTATGGCAGCTATATGATATAGTGGTCTGATCTTAATATGATTTTGGATATATATGAGGAGCAGAGTAAAACTAATAAATGCCTAGTTTGATCAAGATATCTTGAAAAACAAAATGTTTTTTCATACAAAAACCTAATTTTCGACCGATCGTTCCTATGGCAGCTTAATGATATCTGTCTGATCTTAATATGATTTTGCATATATATGAAGAGCAGAGTAAAACTAATTAATGCCTAGTTTGGTCAAGATATCTTTAAAAACAAAATTTTTTTCATACAAAAACTTAATTTTCGACCGATCGATCCTATGGCAGCTATATGATATAGTGGTGCGGTATTCACGGGATATTGCATATATATGAGAAGTAAAGTATAACTTATAAATGCCGAGTTTGGTTAAGATATCTTAAAAAAAAACAAAATGATTTTTCATACAAAATCTTAATTTTCGACTGATCGCTCCTATGGAAGCTATCTGATATAGTGGTCCGATCTTAATAGGATCTTGCACATATATGAGGAGCGTAGTAAGACTAATAAATTCCGAGTTGAGTCAAGATATCTTGAAAAACAAAATGTTTTTTCATACAGACACTTAATTTTCAACCGATCGTTCATATGGCAGCAATATGATATAGTGGCCCGAACTTAATAGGATTTTGCACATATATGATGAGTAAAACAAGACCAAAAATTTCCGAGTTTGGTCAAGATATCTTGAAAAACAACATGTTTTTCATACAGCAGCTTAATATTCGACCGATCGTTCCTATGTCAGATATATGATATACTGGTGCGATCTTAATAGGATTTCGCATATATATGAGGAGCATGGTAAAACTAATAAATGCCGAGTTTGGTCAAGATATCTTAAAAAACAAAATGTTTTTTCATACAAAAACTTAATTTTCGACCGATCGTTCCTATGGCAGCTATATGATATAGTGGTCCGATCTTAATACAATTTTGCATAGATATGAGGAGCATAGTAATCCTAATAAATGCCGAGTTCGGTTAAGGTATCTTGAAAAACAAAATGTTTTTTCTTACAAAAACTTGCTTGTCGACCGATCGTTCCTATGGCAGCTATATGATGTAGTGGTGCGATCTTAATAGGATTTTGCATATATATGGGGAGTAAAGTAAAACTAATAAATGCCGAGTTTGGTCAAGATATCTTGATAAACAAATTGTTTTTTCAAACTAAAATTTAATTTTCGACCGATCGTTCCTATGGCGGCTATATAATATAGTGGTCCGATCTTAATAGGATTTTGCATATATATGAGGAGCATAGTTGAACTAATAAAAGCCGAGGGGTTAGTCAAGATATCTTTAAAAACAAATTGATTTTTCATACAAAAACCTAATTTTCGACCGATCGTTCCTATGGCGGCTATATGACATAGTGGTCCGATCTTAACAGGATTTTGCATACATATGAAGAGCATAGTAAAACTAATAAACGTCGACATTGGTCAAGATATCTTGAAAAACGAAATGTTTTTTCATACAACTTAATTTTCGACCAATCGTTCCTATGGCAGCTATATGATATAGTGGTCCGAACTTAATAGGATTTTGCATATATATGATATAGTGGTCCGATCTTAGTAGGATTTTGCATATATTTGGGGAGTAAAGTAAAACTAATAAATGCGGAGTTTGGTCAAGAGATCTTAAAAAACAAAATTTTTCTCATACAAAAACTTAATTTTCGACCGATCGATCCCATGGCAATTATATGATATAGTGGTCCGATATTAATAGGAATTTGTATATTTATGAGAAGTAAAGAGAAACTAATAACTGCCGAGTTTGGTCAAGATATCTTGAAAAACAAAATGTTTTTCATACAAAAACTTGTTTGTATCTATATATAGTGGTCCGATCTTAATAGGTATTGGCATACATATGAAGAGCAAAGTAAAACTAATAAACTTCGACCTTGCTCAAGATATCTTGGAAAACGAAATGGTTTTTCATACAACTTAATTTTCGACCGATCGTTCCTATGGCAGCTATATGATATAGTGATCCAATCTTAATAGGATTTTGAATATATATGAGGAGCACAGTAAAACTAATAAAGGCCGAGTTTGGTCTAGATATCTTGAAAAACAAAATGTTTTTTTATACAAAAACTTGTTTGTCGATCGATCATTCCTATGGCACCTATATGATATAGTGGTCCGATCTTAATAGGATTTTCCATATATATGAGGAGTAAAGTAAAACTAATAAATACCGAGTTTGTTTAAGATATCTTGAAAAACAAAATGTTTTTCATACAAAAACTACTATATAGTGGTCCGATCTTAATAGGTATTGGCATACATATGAAGAGCATAGTAAAACTAATAAACGTCGACCTTGGTCAAGATATCTTGAAAAACGAAATGTTTTTTCATACAACTTAATTTTCGACCGATCGCTCCTATGGCAGCTATATGATATAGTGGTCCGATCTTAACAGGATTTGGCATACATATGAAGAGCATAGTAAAACTAATAAACGTCGACCTTGGTCAAGATATCTTGAAAATCGAAATGTTTTTTCATACAACTTAATTTTCGACCGATCGTTCCTATGGCAGCTATATGATGGCAGCTATCCGATCTTAATAGGATTTTGCCTCTATATGAGGAGCGTAGTAAGACTAATGAATGCAGAGTTTAGTCAAGATATCTTGAAAAACAAAATGTTTTTTCATACAAAAACTTAATTTTCGACCGATCGATCCTATGGCAGCTATATGATATAGTGGTCCGATCTTAACAGGATTTTGCATACATATGAAGAGCATAGTAAAACTAATAAACGTCGACCTTGGTCAAGATATCTTGAAAAATGAAATGTTTTTTCATACAACTTAATTTTCGACAGATCGTTCCTATGGCAGCTATATGATATAGTGGTCCGAACTTAATAGGATTTGGCATATATATGATATAGTGGTCCGATCTTAGTAGGATTTTGCATATATTTGGGGAGTAAAGTAAAACTAATAAATGCGGAGTTTGGTCAAGATATCTTGAAAAACAAAATTTTTTTCATACAAAAACTTAATTTTAGACCGATCGATCCTATGGCAGCTATATGATATAGTGGTCCGATATTAATAGGGATTTGCATATATATGAGAGGTAAAGAGAAACTAATAAATGCTGAGTTTGGTCAAGATATCTTGAAAAACAAAATGTTTTTCATACAAAAACTTGTTTGTATATATATATAGTGGTCCTATCTTAATACGATTTGGCATACATATGAAGAGCAAAGTAAAACTAATAAACGTCGAGCTTGGTCAAGATATCTTGAAAAACGAAATGTTTTTTCATACAACTTAATTTTCGACCGATCGTTCCTATGGCAGCTATATGATATAGTGATCCAATCTTAATAGGATTTTGAATATATATGAGGAGGACAGTAAAACTAATAAAGGCCGAGTTTGGTCTAGATATCTTGAAAAACAAAATGTTTTTTTATACAAAAACTTGTTTGTCGATCGATCATTCCTATGGCACCTATATGATATAGTGGTCCGATCTTAATAGGATTTTCCATATATATGAGGAGTAAAGTAAAACTAATAAATACCGAGTTTGTTTAAGATATCTTGAAAAACAAAATGTTTTTCATACAAAAACTACTATATAGTGGTCCGATCTTAATAGGTATTGGCATACATATGAAGAGCATAGTAAAACTATTAAACGTCGACCTTGGTCAAGATATCTTGAAAAACGAAATGTTTTTTCATACAACTTAATTTTCGACCGATCGCTCCTATGGCAGCTATATGATATACTGGTCCGATCTTAACAGGATTTGGCATACATATGAAGAGCATAGTAAAACTAATAAACGTCGACCTTGGTCAAGATATCTTGAAAATCGAAATGTTTTTTCATACAACTTAATTTTCGACCGATCGTTCCTATGGCAGCTATATGATGTAGTGGTCCGATCTTAATAGGATTTTGCCTCTATATGAGGAGCGTAGTAAGACTAATAAATGCAGAGTTTAGTCAAGATATCTTGAAAAACAAAATGTTTTTTCATACAAAAACTTAATTTTCGACCGATCGATCCTATGGCAGCTATATGATATAGTGGTCCGATATTAATAGGGATTTGCATATATATGAGAAGTAAAGAGAAACTAATAAATGCTGAGTTTGGTCAAGATATCTTGAAAAACAAAATGTTTTTCATACAAAAACTTGTTTGTATATATATATAGTGGTCCGATCTTAATAGGTATTGGCATACATATGAAGAGCATAGTAAAACTAATAAACGTCGACCTTGGTCAAGATATCTTGAAAAACGAAATGTTTTTTCATACAACTTAATTTTCGACCGATCGTTCCTATGGCAGCTATATGATATAGTGATCCAATCTTAATAGGATTTTGAATATATATGAGGAGCACAGTAAAACTAATAAATGCCGAGTTTGGTCAAGATATAGTGAAAAACAAAATGTTTTTCATACAGTGCAAGTGGTTTTATTCTAAACGGATTACATAGGTTAGAACTTAGATATATATTCCCTCGGAATCTTACCGCAGTCTTTGCTCCTACGGCCTTCGAACTCACGACAGTAATGAGCTTAACATTTAAGTAATGGCGGCAACAAGCCAAATACAGTGTGCCCGTACATTCGGAGGGCAAATATACATACTTTCAGAATATACTTAATACTAAACAATCGATAAATTAATTCGTCCCGCAACATCCCCGCCCCCGTGAAGGCCCTGCTTCACTCACATCCAGTATGGCTAGTTTAGCCACGGGACGAGTCATCAGTCGCACTCGGTTGTTGTCCGCCACGCGGATGCTGGCGCGTCGAGGCACTCCATCTGGTCCAGGGTAGAGCTCCTCCACTATGCCCCTTCGCCACTCTCTGCGTGGCACGGCCGGGTCGCATATAAACACCATATCACCATGGCGTATCGGCTCAACGCGCGCACACCATTTCACGCGTCGCACAAGTGTAGGCAGGTACTCTAAGACCCACCGCTCCGGCAAGTGGGTAAGCGGGCGAGAGGAATCAGGAAACTCTCCAGTACGTGTTGCTTTGGTGCCACTTTCTTTACTGTGTGGCGTAGCACTCTCTTGACACACTGCACCATCCTTTCCCAGGCTCCCCCTTCAGCTGGGTTCGCTGGGCAGTTGAAGATCCATTCAATGCCTCTAGAAGATAACTCACCCTGAATCTTCTCCGGCTCGAATACATCTATTAGCCTTTTGGCTTCTCTGTTGGCCCCAACAAAGTTCTTTCCGTTGTCACTGCGCAACCTCAGTACAGGTCCGCGACGGCAAAGAAAGTTCCTGATTACGATTATACAGGAATCAGTTGACAGGTCATGTGCCAGCTCCAAATGTATGGCCCTTGTCGTCAGACACGTAAACAAGGCGACCCATCTCTTTTCCTTTCGACGTCCGATCGTCACAAGGAGTGGTCCAAAATAGTCCAGACCCGTAAACTTAAATGGCCATCCATTGGCCTCCAGTCTGTCCTCTGGCAAAGGACCCATTATAGGTGGCGCTGGCTGCGCTCTATGTAGTTTGCACACACTACATCCAGATATTACTGTACGCAACAGTCGACGCAGCTTTGTTATCCAAAATCTGGTCCTGATGTCGCCTATCGTTGCATCCACGTTTTGATGCTTCATTTTCACATGGTAGTGATACACAATCAGTTCCGTCAGTGCGTGCCGGTGTGACAATATTATTGGCCTTCTCGCACTATGCGGTATACACAGTGCGGCATCGATCCTGCCATACGCACGCAAGACTCCATTGTCATCCAAGTATGGCGCCAGCCCTCTTATGTCGCTTCGATGACCGACTGATTCTTCATTGTATGAGGCTCGAACCTCGTCAGGGAACGCTTCGCATTGCGCTCGCCGTATCAGCAAGTTCCACATGAATCCTGAAACTGCAGGGCATTCAAGGTCTTCACATAGTGTGCGGCGCTTGGCGAACATGCTGCTCCAAACGTCATTACCCTCATCTCATAAACATCAGGCTCCCGGCGATCATCGCCGTTTCGCCACAGGAATCGCTGGGCACATCTGTCCTGCGGTCGAATCAACACTTGATGGAACATCTCTCGGATGTCTCCACAAACGCCAACGGCACCTTCCCGAAAATGGAAGAGAACAGCCGGCAGCGACTTATAGTGCTGCGGCCCCTTGGATAATGCCGAATTCAATGAAATATCACCAACCTTTGCTGCCGCGTCGAACACCAGTCTTATCTTACCGGGCTTATTTGGATTTTCAACTCCAAAGTGCGGAAGATACCAAAGTTTGTCGCTGTTGGCTAAAGCGACCTCATGCTGCTTCAATCGTCGAGCATATCCTTTGTGAACATAATCGTCCATAATTTTCATATAGGCTTGTTTAAACTGATCGTTACGCTTCATCTTTCTCTCAATGTTGACCTTTCTTTTGTATGCCATATCATAGCTTCGTGGCAATTCAACATTATCAGGGTTCCATAATAAACCCGTCTGGTAACGTTCTCCTATTTTCACCGTGGTGTCTTCGAGTATCCTCTGTGCTCGTGCATCGTCGCTGGCTGCGACTGGTGGCGTAAGCTTCACCCCGAAGTTTTCGATATCAAAATAGTCGTTTACCATCTTTTGGATTGCATCCTCCTGCGACACTGCTAGGAGGCATGACTTTGATGACGTTGCCGTCGGTTGATCTCTTGCCGGCCCAAAAACCACCCATCCAAGTTCGGTGGCTGCGGCATATGGTCCCTGTGGTGCAAACCTTTTTGTTTGCATTGGCAGTCCAAGATGCGCATGGTCAAGTCCAATCAGAAGTTTTGGTACCGCCCCGCGATACGGTTTCATGGGAAGACGTGCACCGTTGCCCCACATTTGGACGTCACGTTGATGCAGGCTTTGCATTGGTAAGCTGAGGTTGGACACGGCGTACACATTTCGCAACACATGCCGTTTGCGCTTGTCCGCTCCACTAACTTCCATGCTTACCACTGTGGTCAGCTCTCTGGTTGCTCTTCCACCAAACCACTGTATATTTAGTTGCCTGCGTTCCCCTTTGATATCTAGATCGCGCAGTAGTTCGTCGTCGATCATCGTTACAGACGAGCCCTCGTCGAGGAGCGCGTACGTATCGATCCGCTTATTGGCCCCGTGCAATGTCACTGGCAATATGCGGAATAGTAGGCGTTCTCCATCCGAATCGACACAACTTAAGTTCCTTTGTTGCGTCGATTGAGCATCCGCTGGCTGCGGTGCCCTTGTGTGAGGATCCGCTGGCTGCGGCATCCGTCCAGTATTCATCACTCTATCACCTGCTGGTTGCGGTGCATTGTGACTCATAGCATCATGATAATGTAAGAGTCGATGATGTCTCTTCCGGCATCCATTAACTTGGCATTCGTTGGCCCTATTGCAGACTCTTGCCATGTGGCCAACTCGTAAACACAAAAA
This sequence comes from Drosophila virilis, assembly GCF_030788295.1. Classification (NCBI taxonomy): domain Eukaryota; kingdom Metazoa; phylum Arthropoda; class Insecta; order Diptera; family Drosophilidae; genus Drosophila; species Drosophila virilis. The sequence continues at coordinate 10,937 of NW_027212935.1, read as the reverse complement.
ACAAAGCCGGTGCCTTTTTACGACTGTCCACCTCTTTAGCGGAGAGGCTAAGCTAAACTCGTTGCAGTCCCTGACTGCGTGTTGTCCATTACAGATTGGACACTGTTTGGTGCGACCTCGGTGACGCCCTACATTATTATGGTCAATGCTGGCATGCAGCACTCTACGTCTTTGCTCCTTACTATCGACGTCCACAATCGTACATACCACATTGGCGTAGTCCGTTAACCACGCGCTAAAATGTACGACCGTCGGGAAAGGCCTAATCGTAGCTGCATGTCTGGCCCATTCCACCCTCTTGCTTGGTGGTAATTTAGCGACCAAATCCTCCATCAGTGTAGGATTCGCTAAATGCTGTTCCCCGTTAGCCGATGCGTGTAGCATATGGCACGATTTTAGCTATGCTGTGCTCCTGAATTGGCTGCACCTCTCGAATACTAATTAGCTGGCTGCGTATTAGCTGTTCTGGGCTGCCGTATCTAAAACGTAATTGTTCAATTACGTTGTTCACATTCCTGGGATGTATGAGCAACGACTTCACAGTGTCATGTGCTTCGCCTTTGAGTGCCTTCAACAATCGCTGGTTATTCTCCAGATTTGTACAGTTGTACGCCAAAGTTGTTTCCGTAAACGCGCAGAAGAATATAGGCCAATCCTCAGGTTGACCTCCAAACTCGGGTAGATCTGGTAATTTGCGTGGCAGGCATACATCGTTCCTGGGAGTCGTCCATGCGAAGTTCCCAGTTGCCTGCGTTGGCTCCAAAATTATCGTTTGTTGGTTCTCCTGTGCCGGAGTGTAGCTGAGCGTTGGCTGTGCAATGCCTGCAAAGCAATATGGCGTCGAGCGGGTTGACGTTGTAGAGCAGTTATCCATAACTGTAGCCCGTTCTACCGTTTGCAACTGTGTTCCCAAATTTCCACTCAATGACGTATGCAGTGCCTCACTCAAAGATGGCGATCTGCTCAAAATGGTAGTTCCACTCAAAATTGCAGTTTCACTCAAACTTACTTTTGAATTTGGGACTACACTCATAGTTGCAGTCTCCGCTCTCCGCTCCGATCAAAGATGGCGGCAGGTTAGCTGTACCACTCATGCCAGCACTACTCAACTTAACAGGATCAGTAACTGTACTCACATGTGCTTGACCAGTTTTTGACCTCTGCAACTCGTGCTCTAGCACAGCGACTCTCTTTATCAAATCCATGACTTGCGTACTTGAGAGTTGCGTGCTTGGGCTTGGCGCTCCTGTCAATGTGCTGGCTCGTGCACTCACTCCCGCGGCCACAGTGCCGGCAGGTTGTACACTTGTGCCCGCATCCACGGTGCTGGGGCTTTGTGGTGCGCTAACAGCGGGAACTTGCATTTGTGATACAGTGCTCACCATTCTACTTGTCCGCTTTGTCTGGATCCCACTCGCCGTGGTAGCTATCTCCTGGCCATCGTTTAAGCGTGGGCTTTTCCTGGGTGACCGTTGTGTCATCCTACTCAGCTCGGAGATGGTTTCTGCTATATTTTACGCTGGCTGCGTACTAATAGTGACTCTATAACTGGGTGGAGGCCCTGCCTGTGCTGTGTCTATGTACACACACTGTAACACCAATGTTACACCACGTCTTGTCTTCAGCGCAAGTCGCCCTTGCAGTTTCTTACAATAAGAACTGCGAATAAAAGATCATGTCGCGTGCCAAATGAAGGTGGAGTTGCAATTTGAACACTGCAAGTTTACGCCTGGCCCCCGGCCAAGTTACTCCGATTTTACTAGAGACAGCGTAATGCAAAACGTGCTAGTGCAAGTGGTTTTATTCTAAACGGATTACATAGGTTAGAACTTAGATATATATTCCCTCGGAATCTTACCGCAGTCTTTCCTTCGAACTCACGACAGTAATGAGCTTAACATTTAAGTAATGGCGGCAACAAGCCAAATACAGTGTGCCCGTACATTCGGAGGGCAAATATACATACTTTCAGAATATACTTAATACTAAACAATCGATAAATTAATTCGTCCCGCAACAGGCATACATATGAAGAGCATAGTAAAACTAATAAACGTCGACCTTGGTCAAGATATCTTGAAAAACGAAATGTTTTTTCATACAACTTAATTTTCGACCGATCGTTCCTATGGCAGCTATATGATATAGTGATCCAATCTTAATAGGATTTTGAATATATATGAGGAGCACAGTAAAACTAATAAATGCCGAGTTTGGTCAAGATATAGTGAAAAACAAAATGTTTTTTCATACATAAACTTGTTTGTCGATCGATCATTGCTATGGCAGCTATATGATATAGTGGTCCGATCTTAATAGGATTTCCATATATATGAGGAGTAAAGTAAAACTAATAAATACCGAGTTTGTTTAAGATATCTTGAAAAACAAAATGTTTTTTCATACAAAAACTTAATTTTCGACCGATCGATCCTATGGCAGCTATATGATATAGTGGTCCGATCTTAATAGAATTTTGCATATGTATGAGGAGCGTAGTAAGACTAATAAATGCAGAGTTTAGTTAAGATATCTTGAAAAACAAAATGTTTTTTCATACAAAAACTTAATTTTTGTCCGATCGTTCCTATGGCAGCTATATGATATAGTGGTCCGAACTTAATAGGATTTTGCATATATATGATATAGTGGTCCGATCTTAATAGGATTTCGCATTTATATGAGGAGTAAAGTAAAACTAATAAATGCCGAGTTTGGTCAAGATATCTTGATAAACAAATTGTTTTTTCAAACAACTTAATTTTCGACCGATCGTTCCTATGGCGGCTATATGATATAGTGGTCCGATCTTAATATGATTTTCCATATATATGAGGAGCGTAGTTAAACTAATAAATGCCGAGGTTAGTCAAGATATCTTGAAAAACAAAATGATTTTTCATACAAAAACTTAATTTTCGACCGATCGTTCCTATGGCAGCTATATGATATAATGGTCCGATCTTAACAGGATTTTGCATACATATGAAGAGCATAGTAAAACTAATAAACGTCGACCTAGGTCAAGATATCTTGAAAAACGAAATGTTTTTTCATACAACTTAATTTTCGACCGATCGTTCCTATGGCAGCTATATGATATAGTGGTACGAACTTAATAGGATTTTGCATATGTATGATATAGTGGTCCGATCTTAGTAGGATTTTGCATATATGTGGGGAGTAAAGTAAAACTAATAAATGCGGAGTTTGGTCAAGATATCTTGAAAAACAAAATTTTTTTCATACAAAAACTTAATTTTCGCCCGATTGATCCTATGGCAGCTATATGATATAGTGGTCCGATCTTAATAGGATTTGGCATACATATGAAGAGCAAAGTAAAACTAATAAGCGTCGACTTTGGTCAAGATATCTTTAAAAACGAAATGTTTTTTCATACAACTTAATTCTCGACCGATCGTTCCTATGGCAGCTATATGATATAGTGATCCAATCTTAATAGGATTTTGAATATAAATGAGGAGCACAGTATAACTAATAAATTCCGAGTTTGGTCAAGATATCTTGAAAAACAAAATGTTTTTTTATACAAAAACTTGTTTGTCGATCGATCATTCCTATGGCAGCTATATGATATAGTGGTCCGATCTTAATAGGATTTTCCATATATATGAGGAGTAAAGTAAAACTAATAAATACCGAGGTTGTTTAAGATATCTTGAAAAACAAAATGTTTTTCATACAAAAACTTGTTTGTGTATATATATAGTGGTCCGATCTTAATAGGTATTGGCATACATATTAAGAGCATAGTAAAACTAACAAACGTCGACCTTGGTCAAGATATTTTAAAAAACGAAACGTTTTTTCATACAACTTAATTTTCGACCGATCGTTCCTATGGCAGCTATATGATATAGTAATCCAATCTTAATAGGATTTTGAATTTATATGAGGAGCACAGTAAAACTAATAAATGCCGAGTTTGGTCAAGATATAGTGAAAAACAAAATGTTTTTTCATACATAAACTTGTTTGTCGATCGATCATTCCTATGGCAGCTACATGATATAGTGGTCCGATCTTAATAGGATTTTCCATATATATGAGGAGTAAAGCAAAACTAATAAATACCGAGTTTGTTTAAGATATCTTGAAAAACAAAATGTTTTTTCATACAAAAACTTAATTTTCGACCGATCGATCCTATGGCAGCTATATGATATAGTGGTCCGATATTAATAAAATTTTGCATATATATGAGGAGCGTAGTTAAACTAATAAATGCAGATGTTAGTCAAGATATCTTGAAAAACAAAATGATTTTTTATAGAAAACCTTAATTTTCGACCGATCGTTCTAATAGCAGCTATATGATATAGTGACCCGATCTTAACAGGATTTTGCATATATATGATGAGTCAAGTAAAACAAATAAATGCCGAGTTTGGGCAAGATATCTTTATAAACAAATTGTTTTTTCAAACAACAACTTAATATTCGACCGATCGTTCCTATGCCGGCTATATGATATCGTGGTCCGATCTTAATAGGATTTTGTATATATATGAGAAGTAAAGAAAAACTAATAAATGCCAAGTTTGGTCAAGATATCTTAAAAAACAAAATGTTTTTCATACAAAAACTTGTTTGTGTATATATATAGTGGTCCGATCTTATTAGGATTTGGCATACATATGAAGAGCGTAGTAAAACTAATACATGTCAACTATGGTCAAGATATCTTGAAAAACGAAATGTTTTTTTATACAACTTAATTTTTGACCGATCGCTCCTATGGCAGCTATATGATATAGTGGTCCGATCATAACAAGATTTCGCATACATATGAAGATCATTGTAAAACTAATAAATGTCAAGTTTGGTTAACATATCTTGAAAAACGAAATGTTTTTTCATACAACTTAATTTTCGACCGATCGTTCCTATGGCAGCTATATTATGTAGTGGTCCGATCTTAATAAGATTTTGCATATATATGAGTAGCGTAGTAAGACTAATAAATGCAGAGTTTAGTCAAGATATCTTGAAAAACAAAATGTTTTTTCATACAAAAACTTAATTTTTGACCGATCGTTCCTATGGCAGCTATATGATATAGTGGTCCGATCTTAATAGGATTTGGCATACATATGAAGAGCATAGTAAAAATAATAAATGTCGACTTTGGTCAAGATGTCTTGAAAAACGAAATGTTTTTTCATACAACTTATTTTTCGACCGATCGTTCCTATGGCAGCTATATTTTTTATTTTATTTATTTATTTATTTATTAATGGTCGACAAAACGAGTGTCTTCCTCATTATTCAAAAGATTGTACAATAGAATTATATGCTAAAAGCCTAGTTAAAGGATACAATTTTCTAAATAGCATCACCGACCGATGGAGGTGTTTTATTTGCCAGTCCGGCCAGCTGTGCCTCTTTTCACAGCTAATTTTGTCAGTGACGCTATTAGAGCCTACATCTAAGCAGAAGGTTGTAAGTAGGAAAAAAGTGATCTCAAGTGAAATTAAAAATAATCTTAATTTGCTATATTAATAAGGAAAATACAATAAATAGGAAAAAGAAAGTAAGAAAATTGTTAATAAAGTAAAGCAATGTAAGTTAGATAAAGAGTGTTAAGTGGATAGGACAAAGAGAAAAGTAATGGGAAATCACCGACACGGTGGGGGAAATTTTTTCAGCCTGTCCGGCTAGCTATGCCCCTGCTCATAGCTGGGAATGGTCAGCGACTTCCCGAAGGTATCCTGAAAGCAACGATTTTATTAGGGGTAGAGACAGTTCGGTAGAGAAAACGTGATGCAAACTATTATAATTTTTACATAGCACGCGAAAAGAATTGTGCATAGCGTAATCAGTTGTGCACGTAGATAGTAATAAGGGGCGATAATTTCTGGTTAGTCTAGCCGGAACAGAGAATTGAAGAAGCAGAAAACGAGAATCTATGTCGCCAATAATCAACTTATGTAGAAGGACAACACCGAGAATTGTCCTACGGTTGGTTAACGACGGAAGGTTGAGAAGAAGCGGTCAGCTGGAGTAGGACGGCAACCGAAGATTAGGGTCCCAATTTAAACCTCGTAAGGCAAAAAGCAGAAATTGCTTCTGAACAGATTCAATACGATCCTGGCTGTTGTTATACTGTGGACCAGATGCAAGAGCAGTATTCAAGGATAGGGCGAACAAGAGAGATGTACAGAAGTTTTGTTATAAAACGATCGTTAAACTCTTTAGACCATCGTTTAATGAATGCAAGTACACCTTTTGCCTCATTAACAATGGTATCTATGTGAAGATTGAAACAGAGTTTAGAATCAAAAATAAAGGCTAGATCCTTAACTGTTAGTATACGTTGCAAAGGGATATTGTCGATTGTAAACCTGACAAGATAAGGTGTAGTACGATTAAAAGTCATAACCATACACTTTGAACAATTTAGATGCAATTGATTGGCCGAACACCAAAGTTGCATAGCGTTCAAATCGTCTTGTAGACGAGAATGATGTAGGGGGTTAGTGTATGATAGAAAAAGTTTGACATCGTCCGAATACATGAGTACACGGGCATGTGATAGAACAGAGGGAAGATCATTTATAAAAAGAGTAAAGAGTAAAGGTCCAAGATGACTACCTTGAGGAACACCAGAAGTAACGTGAATCCTTTTAGAGGTAGTCAACCTCAGTATTACTCTTTGGGTCCTACTTTTAAATAAGAATTAATCCAAAGTAAAAGGGACAGAGGGAAACCTATTCGGTCAAGTTTAAAAAGTAAAATGTCATGGTGCACAGAGTCAAACGCCTTACTGAAGTCAGTGTAAATGACATCAGTTTGCATTTTCGAAAGGAAAGCATCATTTACCTAGGAAGTAAACTCAAGCAGATTGGTCGTAGTTGACCGATTCTTTACGAATCCATGTTGAACAGGGGAAACAACTGATTTGCAGAAATGCTGCAAATTCGAAGTGATTATTTTTTCAAATAATTTAGGAATAGCAGACAGTTTTGCAATGCCCCTCTAATTTTGTATATCAGACTTCCCACCTTTCTTGTGAAGAGGAATGATATAAGATTCTTTCCAAAGAGATGGAAAGACAGAAGTTTCAAGGGATAGATTAAAATATAGTGATCCAATCTTAATAGGATTTTGCATATATATGAGGAGCCTAGTAGGACTAATAAATGCCTAGTTTGGTCAAGATATCTTGAAAAACAAAATGTTTTTTCATACAACCTAATTTTCGACCGATCGTTCTTATGGCAGCTATATGATACAGTGGTCCGATCTTAATAGGATTTTGCATATATATGAGGAGCGTAGTTAAACTAATAAATGCCGAGGTAAGTAAAGATATCTTGAAAAACAAAATGTTTTTTCATACAAAAACTTAATTTTCGACCGATCGTTCCTATGGCAGCTATATGATATAGTGGTCCGATCTTAACAGGATTTGGCATACATATGAAGAGCATAGTAAAACTAACAAATGTCGACTTTGGTCAAGATGCCTTGTAAAACGATATGTTTATTCATACAACTTAATTATATTCGACCGATCGTTCCTATGGCAGCTATATGATATAGTGATCCAATCTTAATAGGACTTTGAATATATATATGAGTTTGGTCAAGATATCTTGAATAACTCAATGTTTTTTCATACAAAAACTTAATTTACGATATAATGGAGTGGTCCGATCTTAATAGGATTTTGCATATATATGAGGAGCGTAGTTAAGCTAATAAATGCCGAGGTTAGTCAAGATATCTTGAAAAACAAAAAGATTTTTCATACAAAAACCTAATTTTCGACCGATCGTTCCTATGGCGGCTATATGATATAGTGGTCCGATCTTAACAGGATTTGGCATACATATGAAGAGCATAGTAAAACTAACAAATGTCGACTTTGGTCAAGATGCCTTGAAAAACGATATGTTTATTCATACAACTTAATTATATTCGACCGATCGTTCCTATGGCAGCTATATGATATAGTGATCCAATCTTAATAGGACTTTGAATATATATATGAGTTTGGTCAAGATATCTTGAATAACTCAATGTTTTTTCATACAAAAACGTAATTTTCGACCGATCGATCCTATGGCAGCTATAGGATATAGTGGTCCGATCTAAATAGAATTTTGCATATATATGAGGAGCGTAGTTAAAATAATAAATGCCAAGGTAAGTCAAGATATCTTGAAAAACAAAATGATTCTTCATACAAAAACTTAATTTTTGACCGATAGTTCCTATGGCAACTATGATATAGTGGTACGATCTTAATAGGATTTTGCGTATATATGAGGAGTAAAGTAAAACTAATAAATGCCTAGTTTGGGCAAGATATCTTGATAAACAAATTGTTTTTTTCAAACAACAAATTAATTTTCGACCGATCGTTCCTATGGCAGTTATATGATATAGTAATCCGATCTTAATAGTATTTTGCCTTTATATGAGGAGTAGAGTAAAACTAATAAATGCCGACTTTGGCCAAGATATCTTGAAAAACAAAATGTTTTTCATACAACAATCAAATTTTCTACCGATCGTTCCTATGGCAGCTATATGATACAGTAGTCCTATCCCAATAGGATTTTGCATTTATATGAGGAGTAAAGTAAAACTAATAAGTGCCTATTTTGATCAAGATATCCTAAAAAGAAAATGTTTTTCATACAACATGTTTTTCATGTTTTTTATACAACATAGTGCGACTAATAAATGCCGAGTTTAGTTACTTAATTTTCGACCGATCGATCCTATGGCAGCTATATGATAAAGTGGTCCGGAATTAATAGGATTTTGCATATATATGAGAAATAAAGTAAAACTAATAAATGACGAGTTTGGTTAAAATATCTTGAAAAACAATATGTTTTTCATACAAAAACTTAATTTTCGACCGATCGTTCCTATGGCAGCTATATGATATAGTGGTCCGATCTTAATAGGATTTTGCATATATATGAGGAGCGTAGTAGGACTAATAAATGCCTAGTTTGGTCAGGATATCTTGAAAAACAAAATTTTTTTTCATACAACAACTTAATTTTCGACCTATAGTTCCTATGGCAGCTATATAATATAGAGGTCCGGTATTAATGGGATTTTTCTTATATATGAGAAATAAAGTAAAACTAATAAATGACGAGTTTGGTTAAAAAATCTTGAAAAACAAAATGTTTTTTCATACAACAACTTAATTTTCGACCTATAGTTCCTATGGCAGATATATGATGTAGTGGTGTGATCTTAATAGGATTTTGCATATATATGGGGAGTAAAGTAAAACTATTAAATGCTGAGTTTGGTCAAGATATCTTGAAAAACAAACTGTTTTTGCCTACAACAACTTAATTCTCGACCGATCGTTCCTATGGCAGCTATATGATATAGTGGTCCGATCTTAATAGGATTTTGCATATATATGAGGAGCGTAGTTAAACTAATAAGTGCCGAGGTAAGTTAAGATATCTTGAAAAACAAAATGATTTTTCATACAAAAACTTAATTTTCGACCAATCGTTCCTATGGCAGCTATATGATATAGTGGTCCGATCTTAATAGGATGTTGCATATATATGATGAGTAATGTAAAACTAATAAATACCGAGTTTGGTCAGGATATCTTGAAAAACAAAATGTTTTTCATACAAAAACGTAATTTTCGACCGATCGATCCTATGGCAGCTATATGATATAGTGGTCCGATCTTAATAGGATTTTGCATATATATGAGAAGCGTAGTTAAACTAATAAGTGCCGAGGTAAGTCAAGATATCTTGAAAAACAAAATGTTTTTTCATACAAAAACTTAATTTTCGACCGATCGTTCCTATGGCAGCTATATATTATAGTGGTCCGATCTTAATAGGATTTTGCATATATATTAGGAGCGTAATAGGACTAACAAATGCCTAGTTTGCTAAAGATATCTTGAAAAACAAAATGTTTTTTATACAACATCCTAATTTTCGACCGATAGTTCTTATGGCAGCTATATGATGTAGTGGTGTGATCTTAATAGGATTTTGCATATATATGAGGAATAAAATAAAACTAATAAATACTGAGTTTGGTCAAGATATCTTAAAAAACGATGTTTTTCATTTTCGACCGATCGTTCCTATGGCAGCTATATGATATAGTGATCCAATCTTAGTAGGATTTTGAATATATATGAGAGGCATAGTAAAACTTATAAATGCCGAGTTTGGTCAAGCTATCTTAAAAAACAAAATGATTTTTCATACAATACAATTAATAGGATTTTGCATATATATGACGAGCGTAGTTAAACTAATAAATGCGGAGGTTAGTCAAGATATCTTGAAAAACAAAATGACTTTTCATACTTTATTTTCGACCGATCGTTCCTATGGCAGCTATATGATATAGTGGTCCGATCTTAATAGGATGTTGCATATATATGATGAGTAATGTAAAACTAATAAATACCGAGTTTGGTCAGGATATCTTGAAAAACAAAATGTTTTTCATACAAAAACGTAATTTTCGACCGATCGATCCTATGGCAGCTATATGATATAGTGGTCCGATCTTAATAGAATTTTGCATATATATGAGGAGCGTAGTTAAAATAATAAATGCCAAGTTAAGTCAAGATATCTTGAAAAACAAAATGATTCTTCATACAAAAACTTAATTTTTGACTGATAGTTCCTATGGCAACTATGATATAGTGGTACGATCTTAATAGGATTTTGCATATATATGAGGAGTAAAGTAAAACTAATAAATGCCGAGTTTGGGCAAGATATCTTGATAAACAAATTGTTTTTTTCAAACAACAAATTAATTTTCGACCGATCGTTCCTATGGCGGTTATATGATATAGTAATCCGATCTTAATAGGATTTTGCCTTTATATGAGGAGTAGAGTAAAACTAATAAATGCCGACTTTGGCCAAGATATCTTG